>NW_024734940.1:996220-1013889 GCF_018991925.1 Homarus americanus | reverse complement strand
AAGAGACGGCGTATCAGGTTACAGTGATGTCGGTTCCTTGCACAGTTAGTTACACTGCTTCACTGGTTCAGTTAATGGTTCTATCTTTTCGCTGCCACCTTTGTATACAAGCTTTGGGTAGAGTTCCCTTAACTTGGCTTAAATATAAATAAGTTGAGGAGTTAAGTTACAAACCCAATATGGTCTTTTCTCCATTTATTGGTAAAACTATATTGGTCACAGTCTCTTAGTAGATGCACCGTAATTAGCACTGTAAGCTGTGAATGTTAGTTAAGGACGGGGGCTCAGCTTGACTGAGTTAGGTAACCCGTTCGATTCTCGTGAGCTTCAAGTGAGGACTGGTGCCTGTGAGGACTGGTTCCTGTGAGGGGCTCTGAAGGAGAGGCCAGGCTAACTCTATATTCTCAAGGTCGGCCTACTGATAGTGGAATTTCCCCTCGCATGAACAGCTTATGGACAATTACAGTGGGGTGATTGGATAATATAAACTAAATGTATTAATACAAATTTATATAATTGTTGTTGCCATGAGACAGGGGCTAATACAAGATATTATATTATTTTATATTATATTATAATATATTATATTCTTTTTAACATTTTATATAATCTTTTATTAATTATTGTTTATTATTATTATAATTATTATTATTTTCGCCCCCAGGACCTGATTTGGGTCATTGACCTGTGCCCTGGTCGGCTAATCCCCAAATAAAACAAAATAAAAACCGCGACTTCTGGTGTCCAGGTAGAGTTGTTAAAATCCTACGTCCGTTGTGTTATAGTGTCTCTCAAAATCGTAAAGTAACTTTTCAGAGAAATTTAACAGCCTCGTCAGGTAATACAGTACACTATAACATTATGATAACCCTCTAAACTCAAAAGCAAGATCATAAAAGCTTTAAAAACAAAATTAAACTCGAAAAAAATGGATCTCACGAAAAAGAATCTCATAAAGATTAGGAACCTCCGCTTATTTCACCTAATGTACATACACTCTAAGGAAACATTCTTAAACTTCAATAAAAAAAAAACTAAGATAAAACTGATCACTCAAACACGAGAACGTACACCAGAAAGGTCAAAAACAACTAATAAGTCTGACTTTTAAAACAAATCACAATATTGTCTCCTTGGATCTCTGGTGAAGGACTGGGTAGAGTGAGCGAGACAACCCTTACCTTCGAGCGAGCGTGTGTCGGCTCTGGGACTGAGTGACACGTGAGCCATCATACCTCTCCTCCTCACTATGCCTCCCCACCACACCTACCCACCACACCATCTTACATCCCCGCCATACCTCCGCTTCTCACCTCCCCACCACACGTCAATTTCACATCCCCATCACCCTTCCTCACCATCACAACCCCATCTCACATGTTCACCATACCCAATCTCTCTTCCCCACCACACCTCAACATCTCGCATTACCCACCACCCCTCCCTACCATACCTCCCCACCACACCTTCCCGCCACACCTCCCAATTTCACTTTTCCGCCACACCTTCCCACTACACCTCCCCATCTCACCTCACCCACCACATCTTCCCAATCACACCTCACCATCTCACCTTCCAACCATAACTTTCCACCTCACTTTTCCACCACACCTCCCCATCTCACCTTCCCACCACATCTCATCCCCACCTCACCTCGCCATCTTACTTCCCCACTACCCGTCCCAATCATAACTACCCACCACACTACCTTACTATCTCATCTCCCCAACACGCCTCCCCACCACACCTCCCCATCCAACCTCGCCACAACATCTCCCCATCCAACCTCCCCACAACATCTCCCCATCTCACCTTCCTACCACACCTCGTTTACCACATCTCCCCACCACACCTCCCCATATAACCTCCCCACTATAACTAAACATCTCTTTTCCTTACCACCTAGTTAATGCACATATCACCGTAATTGACGCTATGAGCTGTGTAGCGTAGGTATAACAAGCATCGTGAACACACATTTGACGTGGGTGATAGGTCAGTGGAAAAACGCTGTCACATGTACTTTTATAATTATGACTACTCAGTGCTCATAGCCTAGTTACCGTGGGTGATATATTTAAATGAACATAATGTATATAGCCCACATTTATATAAGTATTGCTGTTTGTTTGACAGAGCTAATACAAGAGAAGTGTGATCGGTTGGATATAGAGAATGAAAAAGGGATGTGTGGGGCAAGGGGGGTTAGGATGATCAAGGAACTAAAGAAATACCACGAGTAATTCAGAAGCTGTATTACACTATGAGGGGTGGCGAGGTGTGCTGTGGAAGTGTAGTGGTGAGGTGAGGTGGGGATAAGTGGATGGTGATGTGTAGTGCAATAGTATATTTTCTTAATACAGGGAAAATAGAGCCATTTGGGTTTGAAAACTTAACCTATAAACAAATATTTGTTACTTCTTGTTTACCTTTAATACTGACTCTACAGAATCTTCATCAGTGATTACAACAGGTAAAGAGAAGGTGGGATATAAATCCCTTGCCAGCCTAATCAGGATCTTATAGAAAGGAAAGTCAAGAACCATGGGTTTACTAGGGGTAACAAACAGCCGTTAGAGATTGACATCTCTTTACAACGAACATAATCACAATAATTTAACTCTTACACCAATCACACAAATATTCAATAAACAGCACTAGAGTCAAACAATTACTTGAAACAAAACAATCAATACAACATAGTACAGGTATTTCCTACGGCTGCAGATGAATCTTTTTCCTAACCAGCACAATGGAATGTTCTGGTAACGCGGTGATCCGCTCTCGGGTGAAGGTCCAGGGCAGCTTCCTCACTTGGCGCCCGCCATGGTGGGCGATATTTTGCCACACAGGAGAGACGCCAGGGCACGAACGGTGGATAGGGCGTGGAGGAAGTGGCGATCACGTGGCAGCCGCGGCAGTAGCTGGAGTAGGTGACCAGAGTTGACAGCCGAATAGTGAAGGACTGGGGAATGAGCCCACGAGCCAGCAGGAACCTCAGATGAGTACACAACCAGAGTTGGAATCAAACAACGGGGGAAGTAGCAGCTGTGGTCAAGGCTGGATAATGTCTGGTGTGCGACGAGGCAGCAGCGACCTTCTCACCTCCGTCTACCCCTCTAGTGGGGCCCCAAACAGGCAAACGAGCAGAAAACAACCATCCCGCTCGTTACAGACCTTACAGTACACAGCTCCCCCAACAAAAATGCACTGTAAAGTAAATTAAAACAAATGGTTAAATATACAGAGAAAAAAAATTGAGATTGGTCACAGTAGGAAAGTGGTAGCATGATATCCAAATATCGTAAGGCCACATCAAGAAACTGCACGTGGGAGCCACTTCAGTCAAGGGTTAAGTTTGGTCCCATTGCCAGTCGTACAGGATTCTTCTATACCATCCGGTGTTATCGGTAACTGACAACCGAGATCATCCGAGTCTGGCTCCTGAACTTCACACGAAGTCCTCCAGGGTAGTGCCTCGACTGACTCCAGCTTGGGAACGTCGTCAAGAACACGATCAAAGTTAATGTGGGCCCTGCGATGATAGTTCTTTAACAAATTAGCTCGATATAATATAGGCCTCTTAGAGGAAGGGGGTGAGAGCGGTGCAACAAAATCTGGGACGATCTGAGAAGATGGCTCTGTAATGATGGGTAAAGGCTTAAGAGGAACAAGACGGACTCTACCCTTGGCGGACATACGCTGGCACTGATCACAACTACAAAAACCTCTAATATCCCCTCCCATACCTGGCCAGTAAAATTGATTAGCAACCTTTATATAAGTCTTCCTATGAAGACAGCGAGGCGACGTCGGCAGGTGGCGAGGCGACGCCAGCAGGTGGTGAGGCGACGTCGGCAGGTGGCGAGGAGAGTTTTAAGGGTTCCGGGTCGTTAGGGTCACGAACTCCGGGAACATTACCAATGAGAACACTAGCGAATTTAATGGGCGCTCTTACCACATCAGACCAACCAATGAAATAGGGGCAACGCAGGTAGCACCTAACAACAGGTCAACACGGCCTACGTAATCGGCGACACTAACCTTCAGGCAGCTGGAGACGTCAGTGTCAGGCAGGGCTTCCTCAGAGACAAGAATACACGAGTAACCGGTGTCCCTAGTGATAGTAGAGGCCCAAGACCCATTTATCGTTCCGCTGACACAATAACGTGGACAGCCCCTGTCTTCCAAACTGAATCCGACCTTGTAGCTGGGCTGATGAATGTCGGTAGATTGGAAGGCACGGGGATTCCTGGTACAATGAGAACGAATGTGCCCTTCTTCTCAGCAGCTGTGGCACAGCACGGCCGGTGAACTTCTCTTCTCTACTCCTTTGATTGGTTCCTTGGAGGCCGGAGGCTTCGTGTTCTTCACTGGAGGAGTGGGAGACTTGGGGTAGGAGTTGCGAGCTGACGCCCAGTTGTTAGCAAGTTCTACAGCTTCTCCTAGCGTCGCTGGCCTGCGTTCCTTCATGAATATTCTCAGGTCTGGCTGTAGAGAAGACAAAAACTGATCCAATATCATATAGTTAGTGAGAGACACAAAGGTTTCATCAACCTCTGACGCCATTGTTGAACCAAAGGACCCAGGGGGATTGAAAATTGCTGCTATGTTTCCCATGCCCTAAGTTTTGTTCTTCGGAAATCAACACGATAACCATGAGAAGTCTTGTTAAACCCTCTCAAGAGAGCTTGATTCAACAAAGAGTAATCTCTAGTGATTTCGGCAGACAGGGACGTTTAAATCTGTACCGGTTTCCCACTCAGTAGGCTACCCAATCTTACAGCATAGCTATCTTTGTCCACACCAATTAGCACAGCTACCCGTTGAAACCTAACAAGGTAGGAGGCAATGCCTTCTCCTTCACGATAAGCAGGCAAACTAGGTTTTACACCATTATCTTAAATAATAATAATAATAATAATAATAATAATAATAATAATAATAATAATAATAATAATAATAATAATAATAATAATAATAATAATAATGCTAACAACAACAATAATAATAATAATGCTAACAACAACAATAATAATAATAATAATAACAACAATAATAATAATAATAAAGATCCATAAAGAAATAAAAAAATTAAAAAAAAAACAAGAGTGAGAAACAATATATGTATGTTGTGTTGTCAATTGTAAGAGAAATAATTGAGAAACGCGCATGCGTGCGTAGTGTCAACAAAGGCTGTAAGAGACTGCTCCTTAAAATTCGTATTTCTGACGAATTCAGAGAGTCTACCAATCCCAGCCTGTGTAGACAACTACAGTAAGACCCAGTTATCAGCACAGTGGCATATATTTTTTTGTTACTTTTGGACTTTGTTATTTTTTGGGGATAAAACATCTGGTCCTACCACCCGATCCCTCTGAGCAAAGTTTTCAAGTTTGCGCATGCGCAGTGTGATAGTGTGACGTCATTACCACTCCACCTGACTGCAGTGTTGCCAACGTGTCCTATGCCCGCCGTTAAACGCTCCCGTTCGTTGGAAACGGCGGCAGTAGGTGACAGTGATGCTGACGACTTTCTTCTTGAAGACACGTCAAAGAAGAAGCAGAAACCTCAGAAGTCAGGGTCTCCAGCAGGGGCCACGGCTCCCCCTTGCACCCCTTCTGGGGCTGTAGAGGGTGGACTCCTGTCATCAGGGTCCCCAAGTGAGCCTACATGTGGCTCAATGACCGACCCTCCGCCGACGATGGACATAGGGGATTCCCTTTGTCTCCCTGCCCCGTCGCGCCTTCGTCGTCTCGCCTTCCCTCGGGACTTGCCTCTGAGCACACGGACGACCTGGTTCTTCCGTCACTGCTCTCCACTTCAGGACTCAACACTTCGCCTCCGCCGAGGTCCCACAGCCGTGATAGTCACCACACAAATGGACGAGACGGTACGCCTGCTCACTCAGGTGGGCTTTCCTGCTCCCCAGGGGGAGGTGATGCTGAAGTTCACCATCATCACCCCAGAAACTCGTCGTACCAAGGTAATGGTTCGCCACGTACCCTGGGAGATCCCTATCGACGATCTTCGCCCTCTTCTCCCACAACTACTGGACATGGAGCGCCGCATCAACCCGGTCTCCAAACATCCATCCAACGAACTCATCGGCTGGTGGGTGGGCCCCCTCCCCCCGAAGGTGAATGTAGGACCAATTCACAACTGTCCTCTCGACCGATTTATCGGAACCCCGAAAATCTGTGGTCGTTGCCAATCGTGGAAACACCGCACCTGGGAGTGCACGAGGATGGTCGCCTGCGGTTTCTGTGCAGGTCCTCACGACACAGTGGAATGCAAATCGAAAATTCAGAACAAAATCCCAGTTATTCCACGGTGCGTCAATTGCCATGGCAGTCACCACGCCTGGAATGCCAATTGCCCACAGCGTCCTGGCACTCGCCCGGGGAAAACTTACCTTGTACCACCGCCCTCGTCTCTGACGAAGCCCCTGTCAACCAAACCTCAATCCTATCCACCACCGCCTCTTCCATCCACCAAGGATTTCCCATTGATCTCCTCTCCTCTACCACCCCCTCCATCACCCCTACCACCCATCCTTTCTCCCCTCCCTCCCTCTCCCTACCGTTCTTGGAACAAGGTCGTTGCCGGCCCTGCCACACAGTCACCACCATCTCCTGCCCACCCGGACCCCCGCTGTCTCTCACCAGCACCACCACCTCTTACTCAACTGAACCCTCACCGTCCCTCTCCGTCGCTACCACCACCACATGCCCAGTCGGGCCCTCGGCAATCCTCGCCGCCACCTCCAGCTCATGCACAGGTACACCAAGTTGGTTCTATGGAAACAATCACTCTCCGTCTGGATCGCCACTCCAAGCAAATCAACCTTCTCTCAACCCAACTCGACTTGTTTGTGAAAACAATTGCGACATTGCAGAAGCAACAACAACTCATTCTGGACACCCTGACCCAACAGGGGCGCGCTTTGCAAGCCCTGATGACCCGCCTCCTTCCATCTCCCGAGATGGAGGATCCATCCCTCGCTCTCCCACTCCTCCCTCTCCATTTCTCTCAACAGAATTTGGTACCTCCTCTGGAGCCCTGTCTAGCCCCTCCGACTCATCTCACACCGGAGGCCGTTCCCTCCTCTTCTTACAATGGAACATCCAGGGACTTAGACCTCGCCGGACAGACCTCGCCCAGTTTGTGCTCTCCCATCAAGTAGATGTTGCTCTACTTCAGGAAACCATCACAGACGATGTTACTCCACTCCGCCTCTCTGGCTATTCTGTTTACACCCTGCCTCGGTACCGTGGGCAGGCTCGTGGCCTCCTCACCCTTGTGCGTAACACCATTCCATCTGTTCGTCTCCCTTCACCTGACTCACATGGACCCCCGTCTGAATTACTTTCTGTCTCCCTTACTCTTGGTGACCGGACCCTTCGTGTAGTCAATGTTCATTTCAAGAGTAATTCTCTGGACCCCCAGGTTCTTCACGACCTCCATGATGGGGTTCCCACTATTGTTCTTGGCGACTTTAATGCCCGCCATCCCACTCTTACTCCGGATCATCCCACTCCATGTACCCTTAATGGATCACATCTCTCACAGTTTCTTAATGGGGATGATGATGTTCGCTTTCTTTGTCCTGACGATCCTACTCGCCTCCCCCATAGTTTCCTTGATGTTGGCTTACTATTGAACGGTCATACTTCCTTTCATCCTACCGTCTGCACCGAGCCTGCTCTGTATAGTGACCATCTTGCCGTTACTACCCATCTCAGGCTCTCCTTCTCTGCCCCGACATCAACTCCTTATCGATCCCCTCGCCTTCGTCTCACACAAGATGCTGTTCCTTCCTTTACCCAATACCTTTCTACCTGGGCGGATTCCTATGTTGTCCCTCAGTCCCTTGACTCTTACAGCGCTGATTTTGTTGATGCCGTGTATGACTCTGTCAATCGCGCTACCCCTCCACGCCCTCCCCGTCACCCCAGAAGTGCCACCAACTACTGGTATCGTATCCCTGCCATGAGACATCTCCGGCAGGTAACCCGTGATCTCCACTCTGCCATACGGAGGTCTCGGTCTCCAGAGGACTGGGAAGACTTCAAAAATTGGTGCTCCTTTGCAACTCAGGAGCGCCGTCGGATACGTGAGGCGGACTGGCTATCCTTCACGGGGTCTCTATCGTTCCAGTCGTCACCCTCTTATGTATGGAATCGGATTAATGCTATACGGGGTACTCGACGGAGGCCTCCTCCCCACCCTGATCCCGCCTCCCTTGCCTGCTCTTTAATGGAGGACTGGGCACGAGCTTCCTCCCCAGAGGCACTTCCAGATCCAATGCAGGAGGCAGTGCAGGCCCGCATCGATGCGTCTGAGCCTGTTGTTCGTGCTGCTCTTACCTCCCCTGCCCCCACTGATCATCCCATCACACAGTTCGAGCTTGACAGTGCTCGTCGCTCTAGAAAAGACACCTCTCCTGGGGATGATCAGATAACCTACTCCGTCCTCAACGCCTGTACTAATATTCTTAACGGCCCCTTGCTTGCTCTCTACAATATGTCTTATGAACATGGGGTTCTCCCGTCCAACTGGAAAAATGCCACTATTATCCCCATCCCTAAGCCGGGAGATCCTGGGAAATATCGACCCATTAGTCTTACCTCCTGTGTTTGCAAGATGATGGAGAGGATACTCCATCGTCGCCTTCTTCACACCATAGGCGGCTTCCACAACTCCCTCAATGGTTTCATTCAACATCGCAGCACAGCACACTCCATTGCTTCCTTTTATTGCAATCAGACTGCCCGCGTCTCCGTCTTCCTTGATATCAAGGGAGCCTTTGATACGGCTCAGCCTGCCCTCATTTTAGCTGAACTTGCACGGTTAGGGGTTAAAGGGAGACTTCTACAATGGATCGCCTCTTACCTCACTGGACGTCAGGCCCGGGTTCGCGTAGAAGGCTCTATGTCTCCTGTTCAAGAAATGAACCTCGGCACCCCTCAAGGTGGAGTCCTGAGTCCCACCTTGTTTAACACTCTCATGCACTCCATTGCATCACTCCCGTGGCCGACAGAAGTTGTCCACTCAGGATATGCCGACGATGTCCTCCTCCAAGCCCCTGACTACCTCAGCATGCAGGAAGCCCTTGATCTGGTCTCCAGAGAGTGTGATTCACTTGGTTTCCTTCTTTCAACTGCGAAAACAAAAGCCATGTGGCACGGTCGTGTTGTACCTCCACCCCTTTTCTTATCAGGAACGCCCTTGGACTGGGTTAATGAGACAAAATACCTGGGTGTGTATGTAACTCGCACACGTTGTCAGATCCCTGAAGTCCGCTATCTTCGAGACATATGTTTTCGGCGTCTCGCTCCCCTCTCTACCATGTGCAGGGGTTCCCTTGGTGCCAGCATCCCTGTACTTCTCACCATGTACAAGTCTTTTGTCCGTTCCTGTGTCGACTACGCCGCCCCTGCCCTCGTCAACATTAGTCGGACTGCTGTCAACCGTCTCGAAGTTATCCAGAGGAAAGCTGCTCGTATCATCCTTGGGGCTCCTCAGTGGACACGCTCTACTTCTCTATATACCGAACTTGGTCTTTCCCCCTTACAGGATCGTGTCCAGGAGTTTTACCTAAAAACTGCCGTTTCCATTCTACGGGATCCTAGGGGCAACTATGTCCAAACCAACTTGACTACTGCTGTCCGAGACCGACCTCCATCTAGAAGACAGTGGCGAGGGTCACTCATCCGAGCCCTTCAGGAACACGACCTCCTGCCTGATATTGTTGTCACCCCTGCTGTTGGTTCGTCTCCTTCTCCCTGGCTGGATTTTCAACCTGAAGTGATTGCCCTCGGTGGACCGCTCCCGAAATCCCAGGTGAACCCTGTTATTCTCTGCAAATACCACCTCTCCAGGATCGCTCACTGGTCCCCAGGTAGGGTCGTCCTCTACACTGATGGTTCTGTTGACCCCGCTACAGGTAGGGCCGGGGCTGGTGTCTACATCTCCCGTCCTCATGCCCCTGAGCCTATCAAACTGTCTCTCAGAGTTTCTGACGGGGCATCCTCCACTCAGGCTGAACTAATAGCCCTCCTTGCTGCCCTTCTCGCTGAGGAAGAAGCAGATGGTTTCTGCCCCTTGCTTGTCTGCTGCGATTCCAGGTCTGCTCTCGACGGGATCGCATTTGGATCTGGGGAAAATAAGGACCTCATCCTCCGAATACGAGGGTTAACATCCACACTTCAGGATGAAGGCCGTCCTGTGACATTCCTATGGATACCTAGTCATGTCGGTATCTTGGGGAATGAGGCAGCAGATGACCTTGCCAAGACTGGCTGCAACAAGGCCACACCTGACTACGTTGTTCCTCGAACACTCTTACAGATTAGGACCCAAATCCGCCGCAAACAGAGAGAAGCTCGGGAAGCAGCCATCCCCCTGGACTCCCCGCCCACATGGTACGATGTCCTCCGTAAACTTCCTGACTTCTCGTACGTCTACGGGAAAGGGTCGCGGAAGGGGGACGTGATTGCTGCCCGTATCATCATCGGGTATGACTTTGCTTGGGAGATTGGTATCCCCACATCCCCTGAGCAACGCTCTTGTGCGTTATGCAGAAGACCCGACAGCCGCACCCTTATCCACTACCTCCTAAGATGTCCCCACACACAACGCTTCCGTGACGCCTGCTGGACCACCACTCCACGACCCCCTGACGGAGACACGATGATCCTCCCAATACTGGCCAGATATTTTGTAAATAATATTAATTATGTGTTAAAGGAACATCCTTCCTTCCTTAGGCTTTAGTAAGCCCCTTTATAATATTTATACTGTATATACTTTTCACACTTGCCAGATGATTCTGGTGTCATTGTACAGGGGTACCTAGTGACAGCACTAGGATCCCGCTTCCTCTATCAAGGAATAAACAATTGAAATTGAAATTGAATTGATTAATGTTTACAGCGGAGGTCACGTAGATCATGTGAGCTGAGGTGTTGAACAGCAGACACGTAGTGTAGTAACTCCCTCACAGATGGCGTTATGAGGGGCACCACGTGGAGTAGTAGTTCCCTCACAGGTGGTGTTATGAGGGGCTTAGAACATAAGAACATAAGAAAATAAGGAGTCTGCAATAGGCCGGTTGGCCTGAGCATGGCAGCTCCTGTCGAGAGTTACTACCACTCTCTATCATCCATGAATCTATCCAGCCTCCCTTTGAAACTTTCCAGAGTTCCCGCACTTACTACAAAGCTGCTAAGCTTGTTCCACTCGTCCACCACCCTATTTGTGAACCAGTTTCTTCCTATCTCCCTCCTAAACCTAAACTTATCCAACTTGAATCCGTTACTCCGAGTCCTATCCTGCTCGGATATTATAAGAACTTTATCTATATCCCATTTATTGATTCCTTTCACCCACTTAAATATTTCTATCATATCTCCCCGCACTCCTCGTCTTTCTAGGGAATGCAAGTAAAGTTTCTTTAACCTATCCTGATGTGGAAGGTTTCTAAGTCCCGGAATCATTTTTGTCATTCTTTGCTGCACCGACTCTAGTGAATTTATATCCATTCTATAATAGGGGCACCAGAACTGAACCGCATAATCGAGGTGTGGCCTGACTTTGTGCAAGATATAGTTGCAATAAGACCTCTGCACTCTTGTTACTTACACTTCTAGATATAAAACCCAATACTCTGTTTGCCTTATTTCGAACATTAACGCACTGTTTTCTAGGCCGTAGGTCCGGGCTTACAAGTACCCCTAGGTCTCTTTCACAAGTCGACTTCTCTAGGTTGATGTTGTTAAGGTTGTATACATTATAAGTACTTGTTCTTCCAATATTAAGTACGCTGCTCTTGCTGGTGTTGAATTTCATTTGCCATTTTTCAGACCACCCCTGCAGTTTATTTAGATCCTCCTGTAATGCATTTGCATCCTGCCCTGAATTAATTTGCCGCCCTATTTTGGTGTCATCCGCAAACTTGCTTGACGTGGTGTAGTAATTCCCTCACAGATGGTGTTATGAGGGACCTTATGATGTAGTAATTCCATCACAGATTGTGTATGAGAGGGGTCTGATGATGTAGTAATTCCCTCACAGATGGTGTATGAGGGACCTGATGTGGTGTAATAATTCCCTCACAGATGGTGTTATGAGGGCATCACATGGCGTAGTAATTCCCTCACGGATGGTGTTATGAGAGGCATCATGTGGTGAAGTAATTCCCTCACTACGTGGTGTCGTAGCATCATGGGGACACCACGTGGTCTGTTGTCACAGGATTTCACTCACTCAAGTGAGTGAGGTGTGGTCCCAGGCCTCCCCATCGTGGAGTCTCAGGGGAATTATCACTGGGTACCTGGGACCTTACTGTGTGAAGGTTAGCTTGGGTAAGACTCAACTGTGACTGCCGAGTTGTTTTTCATTGATTTAAGCACTGTTCACCACTATTCAACACTGGTTCCATTCCTTTCCCAAATGAAATAGTAACTTCTGGCGAGAACTTGTTGATATTCCGGTGTGGGAGGAGGGTTCAGGGGAGGGAGTTGGTATGGGCCAACATATTAGTTGACGTGGCTACTGCTAGAGCAGCGCCAGGTGCGTCTTGACCTGTCTTGACCCGTCTAAGACTTTGAGCATTAATCCTAGCTAGTTCTATGTTTTTTTCTGCCTGCAACTTAGCTAATTCGAACTCTCTCTCTCTTTTGCATTCCTCTCTCTCTCTTTCTCGCTGTTGCGTTCCTCTCTCTCTCTCGCTGTAGCATTCCTCTCTCGCTGTTGCGTTCCTCTCTCTCGCTGTTGCGTTCCTCTCTCTCTCTCTCTCTCTCTCACTTGCTCTCAATGCTTTCATTCCTCTCTCTCTTTTTTGCGCTCCTCTCTCTCGGCAGCCTGTTGGGTGATCACATACCGACCAACCTCCGCACCTGTCAGACCCAGGGACACCGGTTGACCTTTGAACTCCTCAAAACTAAACATAATGATACAAAAGGCTAGATAAAAGTAACTACTTAGTGGTTCAATCAAATCATTAAATGGTTTCGCACCCAGACCAGTTAAATCACCTCAGGGAAAAGAACCGCACCAGGTGAATCATCAACAAAATGCTATGGCAGCATCCACAGTGCACCCCAACCAACACTAATTAACTTCCCTAGTACGAGGGAGAGCAACAAAATTAGCACAACAGAAGGAAGGGATGAGCACCAAACAACACTTAATTCCGGGCCTCAGACAGCAAGCGCGCGCACACGGTGTCTTAAAACAGTCACCTGTAACGAATATTAACCCTTAAAAACCAAGGTTAGACACTATCCTGGCAAGGTCGCCACTTGTAAAGGCCTCGCCTGTGGGATGTAAAACCCTTGCCAGCCTAATCAGGATCTTATAAAAAGGAAAATCAAGAACCTAGGGGTAACAAACAGTCGTTAGAGATTTACATCTCTTTACAACAAAAATAATCACAATAATTTAACTCTAACACCACTCACACAAATATTAAATAAACAGCACTGGAATCAAACAATTACTTGAAACAAATCAATCAATACAACAAAGTACAGGTATTTCCTACGGCTGCAGATGAATCTTTCTCCTAACCAGAACGGTGGAATGTTCTGGTAACGCTGTGATCCGCTCTCAGGGGAAGGTCCAGGGCACCTTCCTCAATTGGAGCCGGCGTTGGTGGGCGATGTCTTGCAACACAGGAAAGACGCCAGGTCACGAACTGTGGATAGGGCGTGGAGAAAGTTGCGATCACGTGGCAGCCGCGGCAGTAGCTGGAGTAGGTGACCAGAGTTGACAACCGAAGAGTGAAGGACTGGGGAATCAGCCCACGAGAACACGGAACCTCAGATGAGTACACAACCAGAGTTAAAATCGAACTGCAGGGTAAGTAACAGCTGTGGTCAAAGCCTGATAGTGTCTGGCCTGCGACGAGGCAGCAGAGACCTTCTCACTTTCGTCTAGCCCCCGTAGTGGGGCCGGGAACAATCAAACGAGCTGCGGACAGTCATCCCGGTCGTTACAGCCCTTACAAGAAGGTAAAATCAGGTGGCAGCGAACTCGTGAACTCAAAATACGTATATCGGTGTTACATATAAAAAAAATGATATTCATTGATTAGCACTTTACAACGTTCTCTATTTTACACGTGTGATATCCACCTTTGTCAAGGACAAAGATGGCCCTTTAAAGTCAGGGAGGGGGGAAGTGATCTATGGCAGTAAACAGCTACTTTTTATCAGTTTTCACAGAAAAAATTCGCGAGGAAATTCCAGAGGTGGAACTGATATTTAGGGGAAACGAAGAAAAGAAATTAAAGAATATCGCTATCAGAAAAGAGGATGTTCTTAAGAGAATAAATAAATTAAAGAAGACAAAATCCCCAGGGCCGGATGAAATTTTCCCTCGAGACTTGAAAGATTGTAGGGAACACATTAGCGGACCTCTCGTAAATTTATTTACAAAATCATTAGACACGGGAGTTGTGCCAGATTTGTGGAAACAGGCAAATGTAGTACCCATATTCAAAAAGAGAGACAGAGCCTTAGCGTCAAATTACCGGCCGATCACTTTGACGTTAGTAGTGGGAAATTTCTTGAATCAATTATAGCAAATAGCATCCGATCGCATTTAGAGAAAAGCAAATTTATCTACGCCTCTCAACATGGGTTTACAAAGGGAAAATCTTGTCTAACAAATCTGCTGACGTTTTATAGGAAAGTGTTCGAGGTAGTAGATAATGACGAAAATTACGATGTTATTTACTTAGACTTTAGCAAAGCATTTGACAGAGCACCGCATCACAGGCTTCTGAGAAAAGTTAAGGTTCATGGTATCGAGGGGAAAGTTTTAAATTGGATAAAATCATGGCTCACCGATAGAAAGCAGAGGGTCAGCGTAGATGGTGTTAAATCTGAGTGGGGCTGTGTAACCAGTGGGGTCAATACTAGGCCCACTCTTGTTCATAATCTACATAAACGATCTATATACTGGGATCAGCAGTGACATAAGCAAGTTTGCGGATGACACCAAAATAGGGCGGCAGATTAATTCAGGGCAGGATGCAAATGCACTACAGGAGGATTTAAATAAACTGCAGAAGTGGTCAGGAAAATGGCAAATTAAATTCAACAACAGCAAGTGCTGCGTACTTAATACTGGAAGAACAAATTCGTCAATGTATACAGCCTTAACAACATCAACCTAGAGAAGTCGACTTGTGAAAGAGACTTAGGGGTACTTGTAAGCCCGGACCTACGGCCTAGAAAACAGTGCGTTAATGTTCGAAATCAGGCAAACAGAGTATTAGGTTTTATATCTAGAAGTGTAAGTAATAAGAGTGCAGAGGTCTTATTGCAACTATATCTTACGCTAGTCAGGCCGCACCTCAATTATGCAGTTCAGTTCTGGTGCCCTTATTATTGAATGGATATAAATTCACGGGAGTCAGTGCAGCGAAGAATGACGAAAATGATTCCGGGACCTAGAAACCTTCCATATCAAGATAGGTTAAAGAAACTAAACTTGCATTCCCTAGAAAGACGAAGAGTGCGGGGAGATATGACAGAAGTTTTTAAGTGGGTGAAAGGAATCAATAAATGGGATATAGATAAAGTTCTTATAATATCCGAGCAGGATAGGACTCGTAGCAACGGATTTAAGTTGGATAAGTTTAGGTTTAGGAGGGAGATAGGAAGGAACTGGTTCACAAATAGGGTGGTGGACGAGTGGAACAAGCTTTGCAACTTTATAGTAAGTGCTGGAACGCTGGAAAGTTTTAAAAGGAGGCTACATAGATTCATGGTTGATAGAGAGTGGTAGTAACTCTCGACAGGAGTTGCCATGCTCAGGCCAACCGGCCTATTGCAGATTCCTTATTTTCTTATGTTTTTATGTTCTTATGTTCTTTTTGAGAGACTCATGCTTTTTTACACGTTTCACGTTTCATTTCAATGCACAAGTTAAGGAGTTTCTGTTTTTTAGAAGTGATTTAATACAGTTTATCACTTCCGGTATATGTGGCACCACTATACCAAACAGCATTACCACACCCTGAACATCTTAACAACCCTGCCTTTAAGAAGCTCTGACGACTGATTTCAGCTGCTAAACATTACAACATTAGGCAGCTTTCTCTCCCAGCGACCAGACACAACCGCAGCCCCAGAGCCCACCCCAGCACCAACCGGCACCTCAGCACCAGGTCCCCACCAAGCGCCTATCCAAGAACCTGCAACTCACTTGTTGTTTTGATTCGTTGACACCTGCCCCATCACTCTCTTGACCTCTGATCAACATCTTGTAGGGAGTGAACCCAGTGACCCACCGTGTGACCCACTGTGTGACCCAGTGCACCCGGGTTACATTGGCCGACTGTCTTCGACTTCGCTCGGATCATCAGATTTGAGTTTTCTAAGGGGTGACTCAACCCTGGCCTACGTCATCGACGCCATGTTGGACACGTAATCAATGCCACATTGGAAACGTTACTCCAATGTCATAGCGAGACGACTTCTTGGATTTTCTCTGCTATAAAAAAAGGAGTGACCGTGACCTACTTTTCGCTAGATGTGAGGCTGTACCAGACGGAGCTCTTCGGACCTACCTACCAGAAATTCGAGTCAAAAATCAAGTCGTTTCTTTGGTATTTCATAAACCTTTATTAACTTTTACATACATTTAACATATTCAAGAACATACCATCAGCGTCAGACGTCATGAAGGCTAGTTTTTAACTTATAAGTGCCTTGCTTTTTTTCTTACTGAAATAATATATATATTTTTTTCTTTTGTTACTGATTGACTTATAATTTCATTCATTTACTGTAAATAGATGGGCAATATTGTTGTTGAGAATAATCTTGTATTTTTTGCGTTATCATTTATGGATAATTTATTTTATTTACCTACGTCAGACATTAGGCACTTAGTGGAAGATTACAATAGTGACTGATCAATCAGAAAACGTAGCACCCACTGATGCAGTGCAGCCTACCGGAGCTGACATTGATAATCTCATTCGGAAGATCTGCATGGCACACAAGCTGATTTACAGTGAAACACTTCCTTTGAGTGTAGTGAACCGATTAAGCCGTCAGCTGGTAAGCTAAAGTCTTTGACTATGTAAAACTCTGCAGGAAATGGTTTACCACGTCTAGAAAAGCATAGAGGTAGTGTTACCACTCCCATAATGTCCAGTTGGTAACCTGAAACTCCTGAGAGATTGCTGTCAGTAGGTCGAACTTAAAATCCGTGGTTATGTGACACTGAACAGAGTAAATTTGCACAAGCACCCATATCAAAATCAAGGGAAAGTGCGTTGGTACCCACCCTCACCAGAACAGACAACACTTTGTTCAACGGCGCGAATAACGAAGCTGCAATTGAAGTGTTGCCTTGCGTTGGTACAGCTATACCTATACCATGTTAGACATGGTGCTGGTCTCCCCCCGACATGCCTGTCGCTGCCGTGGTATCATACCTCACATCGTTATACCATTGGAAAGTTATACAGCCTTGGGAATTTTGTGAAACAGTGTCATGAAATATACACCACACATCACCTAGAGTAGAGCAGCAGCATTCTTGGTCTGAGCAACTGTTTTTTTTTTTTTTTAAGATTTGTAGGAATATTACCTACGCGGACCTTAAGCTAATATGCTGGTCCACCCACTGCTGGGATAAAACCC
>NW_024734940.1:884799-996120 GCF_018991925.1 Homarus americanus | reverse complement strand
TCCTGTATGGTGCCCGTGTGGTCGTCCCTGCAGCTCTCCGTCGTCGCGTTCTGGCCCGCTTACACGACAGCCATCGTGGAGCAGAGGCCACCAAGCGCCGCGCAAGGCAGGCTGTGTACTGGCCCGGCATTGACGCGGATATCGTCAATACGGTCCGTGCCTGTGAGGCGTGCCAGATCATGCAGCCCAGTCAACAGCAGGAGCCCCTCTTGTGCGACGACGAACCCACCAGGCCCTTCGAGTCCGTGTCGGCTGATGTCTTCAGCACAGCTGGGAAACATTTCCTAGTTGTCGCCGACCGACTCTCTGGCTGGCCTGTGGTGGTAATCTGTGGCTCGGACACGACGTCCGCGGCCACCATTCGCCACTTCCGGCACCTCTTTCGTGAACTGGGCGTCCCCGTACGTCTGCGGACGGGCGGTGGGCCACAGTTCACCAGCTGGGACTTCACAGGATTCCTGGAGCGTTGGGGAGTCCGCCACATAGTGTCAACACCCCACTACCCACAGTCAAACGGCCATGCTGAGGCTGCGGTCAAGACAGTCAAGCACCTCATCCTCAAGGTGGCCCCTTCAGGCAACATAGACTGTGAGGCGTTTGACAAAGGTCTCCTGGAGTTACGTAATACTCCTACCCACATAGGGCGCTCCCCTGCCCAGGTCCTGTATGGTGACCCTCTCTGCTCTTGCGTTCCTACACACACCAAGGCCTTTGCAAAGGAGTGGCAGACCAGAGCCGAGAGCTGCGACCGCCGCGCCGCTACACGTGCCCAGGACGCCAAGGCTCGGTATGACGACCGTGCCCGCCCTCTTCAGCCACTGGAGATTCGTGCCCTTGTCCGCGTCCAGGACCCGACGACGACACGTTGGGACAAGGTGGGCATAGTGATGGGCGTCGGCCGGTCGCGGGACTACAAGGTCAGGATGCCGAGCGGCCGTGTCTGGTGGAGGAACCGCCGCTTCCTCCGACCAGTCCTACCCCCTGCTGCTGGCCCCCTCACCGAGGACGAGTCACCTACACCTCACGAGGATCCGCCCTACAGTGCACCTCGACGCTCGGAGCGACTTAGGACTAAGAAGTCCGCTCAAGACAATGACTATGAGCGTGAGGGGGGAGGGAGATGTAGGTTATGTATCTAAGCTACTGTGCCGAGTAGCAACCTTGTATATAAGCTACTGTGCCGAGTAGCACCTATGTATATAATTACGTGGCAACACTGCACGTGTTATGTGGCAACATTGCCCCGAGGCTGCCATATGGCAAGGCAGTCTCAGTCTGACTGTGTGAGCCGTGCATGGCACATGCTAGTCACCACTTGTAATTCTCTTATCCATAAATAAATGGACTTCAGTGTTACCCGGTGTTTCCCTACCCATCACTGCATTCTTCAGGGAACACTTGTAACCTTCATCTACCATGTCCCACATGCTTAATTAATGTGCCTGGCGACATATGGAAGCTGCTAATGTATCACTTACCACATGTCGCCCGAGAAGTTTGTTGATCCTCCATACAGAGTAAGGAGCGCCACCCTCCTTGTGTACCTTCGTTTATCCAGTAAATAGAACCTACGAAAACTCCACAGGTGTTTGTGTTCGCTCCTGTAGATAGAACTTGATACCCAGAACACATGCACTATCCATGATACAAATATACATGTGTGAACACTAAACTGGAGAAACTGCAAATTCAGGTTCAGCAGTAACTGGAACCCTAGTTTGAAGGGTCTTACATGATAGAATATTATGTACAGTAGTAAACTTGGAAGGTACTGACTAATATTAACAAAACAAAAGTATAACTGCCAAAATTAAGACAAAAGTGGGAATTGTTAAACTTTGTATTGCAAATCCCAGTGAAAAATAAAATGGCAGTTTATCTTCAAGATTAGCAACATGTGACTCTTTCAGATAAGAAATAACTTTTAATTTATCTGATAAAATACCGAGTTCACTTCGGGTCGAATGAGAAACCTGATACAAAGAAGTTAAATCTGAAGTGAGATTGAATTTCAATGCAAAATGATGATCGGTGTTTGTGTGATGTCTGCTAGGTGTACGTGCGTGTGTGTGTGTGTGTGTATCAGTATTGTTCCAGTACGAGTGCTGCCATCTTGTGGTCTGCGTGCGAATCAGTTGTGAATGACATAATCTCATGCTTCATTGTACTATAGTGAATGAGACAGTTTCCATTCCTTATATGTATTGTAGTAGTTGACTTATTTGTTAAATAATATACAGTAGTCATTCTGCATCCTGCCGTCACCTATACAAGTTCCTCAACAAAGCAATTCTTCACGTACGTGTTTACTTACCTCAAAATGAGCGAAGACAAACCAAACATGGCGCAGTGAGTAGGATATGCTGCTAGTTGCCTCACCTACTACCGTGTGTGGCCTACTACAGTACAACATCACAACACAGCATGATGGAGGAACAGTTGAAGCAATTGACAGTGCTCATGGCAAGGTAAATGGAGGAAGCACACAGGAGAAAGGAACGCTTGACCAGTCTTGGAAGGACTGGAAAGCTCCAGGCAAGTGGATGGCAGTGCTGATGTGGGAGGGAGCACTACACCGGTTAGAGGTGATGCAGATGCATCGCACACCCATGTCAAGTTTCCTCACAGTGAGACTCCTGCACCACACCTCTCGTCTTCCGCCTCCCTGAGGGAGTTTGATGCCTGGCGGCATAAGTTCGAGGGATATGTGAAGCTTACGAAGATCCACTACCTACCTCCTGACGAGCAGAGATCGACTTTAGTTGCGTTGCTGGACGACGATTGGACAAGAACCCTGAGGTATAGACTTGCTGAGGCTGATGGGGCGGATCTCAAGACAACGCTCGACGCCATGGAAAACCACTTACGACGCCAGTGTAACATCATTGTTCACAGGAGAGACTTTTATTCCCTACAGGAGGCAGCTCACACAATCAGCGCTGATGTACCAGGGTCTATTAAGCCCACTCTGGTCAAAGATTCGCAATACCAACGAGACCGGCGGTCACAACGTCTCGACTCTGCTAAACTCGAACAGTATTACAGATGTGGGAAGGACCGTCACACGGACATGAAGGCCTGCAAAGTCCTGGATCGGGTATGTTCGCTATGTAATAAGAAGGGGCACTTTGCGTCGGTGTGCAAGTCGGCTACTCGAATACTATCGAAGAAAGTGAATCTGAGACCAACGAACCAGAAGGTGCACCGGCTAATAGCAGACGTATACCTCAATGGTACTCATTTCCGCCCAGTGCCAAAGGTTCGGGTTCGCACACCACATCCTGCTGGGAGTGAAGCGGTCAAGTGGACTTCAGACTCTGGGGCAGAGGCCACTGTGTTGGGGATGGACGTTGCAGGCTCCCTTGGTATACGTCAGGATATGCTACAACCCACCAGTGATATATACCTTTGGGCTGCAGGGCAACATCCACTCACTTGTCTCGGGTCGTTCTCAGCTGGGGGACCAGTGCACTACAACCACGTTTTCCATTGTCAAGGAGATGAAAGGTGCGCTGTTAAGCTGGTTTGACTCCACTGCCCTAGGGATCCTGCCAGATAACTTCCCGGCACAGATTCGACCAGTCAAGTCAAAATCAGGAACTTCAGATGTGGAACGAGGGGGGGCCAGTGTCATCTTACGTCACCCTGGGACAATCTGACTGGGGCCACATCCACCAAACCCCATAGCAGCTGAGGAATCTGAGCAAGCGGCAGTGTTCGGTGCTTCAGAAACTATCAGGGAAATGAGCGGAGGGCCCATGCATATACAGCTCACTGAGGATGCACACACTTTCGCAGTAACTGCGTCCCGCGCAATTCCTTACAGCTGGCGGGAGGAAATAAAGGGAACACTGGACGACCTGCAGGCCAAGGATGTCATTGCCATGGTCGACCATCTTACAGAGTGGTGTCACCCCACAGTTCCAGGGTGAGGTTGTGTGTTGACCTCACTAGGCTTAACCAGTTTGTTCCGTACCTACCTACCCCGTCCGCTCGCCTCACGACGCCATAGCTTCCATGGGTGCTGGAGCAAGCGTGCGGTTATGGGGCTCGTTTCATCAGGGGACGAGTATAATCGCCGAGGAGACCAGGCGCTAGGAGGTGTGCCACGGACTTTGAAAATCGTCGATGACATCCTAGCATACGACTGCTCTTACCGCGAACATCATGCACATGTAATTTCTCTCCTGCAGAGGTGCGACAAGTTTGGAATAACTTTGAATGCCAAGAAGTTCGGCTTTGCTGCATCCAGTGTAGACTACTGCGGCTACTCAATCTCGAGACAAGGACATACAGTGGACTATAAAAAGGTAAGAGTGACATTCAATTTTCCTCTACCCCAGAATATCACAGACCTCGGGTCGTTCATGAGACTCTCCAACAAACTCCGAGGCTCTTCCCCTGCTGTCGCTGCTGCCGCACAACCCCTGAGGGACCTTCTCAAGCCTCGCAATATCTGGTGCTGGACGTCTCAACATGAGTCTTTTGAGGAAGTTAAGCGAGTGTTGGTCTAACCATCTGCCTTAGTGCATCTCGATCCAGCGTTACCCACCATGCTGGAGACTGACGCGTCCAAGATGCATGGCCTGGGGTTCGTCTTGTGGGGGGGAATGGAGGCTCAAGCAATGCGGGTCACGATTTCTCACTGACAGGGAAACAAGGTATGCAGTGGTGGAGCTGGAGTTGGAAGCTATACTGTGGGGCATCCGGAAGTATGGCACCTACCTCACTGGGCTACCACATTTCGACTTGGTTGTGGATCATCATCCCCTGGTGCCTATTCTCAACAGAAAGCTCCACTGTTGGATCGAGAATCTGAGGTTGCCGCAAATGCGTGAGAAGCTCTGTATCTACAGCTTCACAGCCCGTTGGCAAAAGGGTAGGTTTCATTGCATTCTTGTTGCTCTCTCTCGTGCTCCAATCCAGGATCCATCTGCGGAGGACGACATCCTGAGGTCGGAAGATGAGGACCCTCTACACGTTGCCATAGTGTCTGCTCTCAGTGCAGTCTGCGAGGAGGGCAACCGACTGACGCCGTTACAAGAACAGACTCTAATTAATGTGCATGCTGCTGCCGCCCGGGATGCAGAGTACACCGCCCTGCGTGATGTCATCATGAGAGGATTCCCAGAGCACGGCGTTTGCAGCATGCTCGCTGTGGACGAAGGCCTCATTATATATGGTTCACGACTCTTGATTCCTTGCAGCCTTCAACGTGAGACACTGGAGAGGCTGCATGACCGGCACCAGGGAGTGGACAGGACGAAGAGACGTGCTCGGTAAACTGTATACTGGCCAATGATCGACCACGACATAGAAAATGCAATTTCATCCCGTTCCCTGTGCCGACCACTCTTGCCTAGCCATCAGAATGAACCGTTATGGCAAGATGACGATCCCCCAAGTCATGTGTTTGAATCAGTGTCTGCAAATTACTTCCACGTGGCCGGCCGTACCATCCTCGTCTACGTCAACCACTAGCCTGGGTGGCCGTACATATCTTCCTGCCCTAGAACAGCATCTGCAGCCTATTTGGTATGTGTCCTGCGTTCTGTATTTGCAGATACTGGCGTTCCTTGTTGACTCTCCGCCGTTTCCTGGCTCGATGGGGGGTGAAACACCGGATCACGTCCCCATACAACCCACGCGCCAATGGGCATGCAGAGGCGGCTGTTAAGGTCGTGAAGAAGTTAATCTGCACCACTACAAGGAATGGCAGACTGGACAAAGATGACATTGTACGTGGGCTACTGGAATTGAGGAATACCCCGCGTGCTGACGGGAGGTCACCTGCCCAGGTCATATTTGGACATGCGCTACGATCGTCTGTTCCTGCACATCATCGAGCATTCGCGGCGGAGTAGCAACGTGCGGCAAACGAATGTGACAGTGAAGCTGTACATCTGCGTCGACAGGCCAAGGAGCGACACGATGCTTCAGCTCGACCACTCTCCAAACTGCAGCTCGGGTCATATGTGGATGTGCAGGACCAAACATCAGGACGGTGGGAACAGTTGGGTGTCATTGTCGGCATCGGATCCAGTAGCCGCACCCTGTGAAAGAATCGCAGGTTTCTCCGCCCTCATCGTCCTATGATGCCAGTGGGTGTCACTGCTTCCAGACAGCCACCCGCGAAGGCTGAGCGTCACATCATCTGGTGCTGGCCAACACCGTGATACTGCGACAGTGTGTCCTGACAGTCCAGGGTTACTTGCGTCACCACCCATCCCACGCCGCTCTGGATGACAGAGACGGGAGCCACGGCGCTTGACAATACGCTGGGACTCTAAAACGTACAGTGAAGAGGGATCTTCAGATGGCAGAGATTCCTACGTCGCCCCTGACGTCTTGGGGGGGAGGTGTGTGATGTCTGCTAGGTAATAATAATAATAATAATTAATAATTAACGGTTTATTGAAAGAGCTTGGCAGCCAGAAGGCTGAAAATATACAGTTACATATTTGGGGAATGGGTTACGAATTACAAATAATATACAAGTAACATAAGTGACACAAATAAGACATATAATAACTAGATGGGGAAAAGCTCAAACTACAGTTTATTTCAACATAGTGACAGTGTAAGGAGCAGTGTTTACTGGGAGTGAATACACTGATTTATTACAAGTTATTGATAATTTTTACAATGGTTGGGACTGGGCTGTTCTTATAGCGATCAGTTCGTGCACGTATGGGCTGGATGCGGTTGTGGTGTCGAACAGCAATTCTCGGACAAGGGATCTCAGGTGGTAGTAGGAGCCGGTGTCGGGGATGGTGTAGAAGCTTCTTACCAAATTTGCAGATGAGGTCGTGGTGATGGTCAGTGAGAGTCGAAAGGGTCAGTGTGTTGAGCGCTTCTTGATATGTGGAGTAGGAAGGGGAGAATAATCTTGCATGCCCTCTTTTGCACTTTTTCTAGGTGTTTACGTTGTGTGGCATTTAGGGAGAAGACCAGGTGGGGGAGGCATAGGTGAGCTTGGGAAGTATGAATGTTGTGTAAACACTGAGGAGCTCGTGTGCAGGAACTCCGAGGGACTTGAGTCGGCGGAGGAGGTGGAGACGGAAACTGGAGGATTTGACAACTTCACTGACGTGTGGTTTCCAATTTAGTTTGTTGTCTATGGTGACGCCGAGGAGCTTCGTGCACGTACGTGCGTGCGTGTGTGTGTGTGTATGTATGTATCAGTGTTGTACCAGTACAAGTGCTGCCCTCTTGTGGTCTGCGTGTGAACGAGTTGTGAATGAGATAGTCTCATGCTTCATTGTACTAAAGTGAATGAGAGAGTTTCCATTCCTTATATGTATTGTAATAGTTCACCTGTTTGTTAAATAATATACAGTAGTCATTCTAAATCTTGCCGTCACCTGTACAAGTTCCTCAATAAAGCAATTCTTCAAGTACGTGTTTACTTACCAAACATTAGATAAGGTCTTCAACGAATGACAGGATATTTCACAATAATCCGGAGCCTTATAGTAACCTTTCACAACTAATTTACATGCAGTAGGCAGCTACCAAACAGGGAGGTACTACCGCCTGAGAAGATAATGGAAGCATAATGTGTTGTCTAATGGTAGATCCTGCTACCATATGGCATCACAAAAATTGTGACCAGGATGCTAACACCGGTCAACACAATTTTTCTGGCACAAGGTTTTTAAACGGATTTTAAGTAAATTTGGGGTGCAGAATCCAAATATGACTTTGGTTTTTGTCTATCACATCAGGTTTTTGAGATATACCATATTGCACTTTTGCTGGGAAACGTAAACTTTTGGATCAAAATTGACGGTTTAAACATGTATACATAAATTTTTTCAGCATTATAATTTGTATTTTTCTATAACCAAAAATTGTTAATATCAAATTGGAAAGTTAATGCACATATAATATTTAAATGTAACATTGAAGGGTGAAAAAAAACAATTAATGTACGGTAGAAATAGTGCAAGTATTAAGATCAAGTTACAGTTACATAAACTTCCTCTTTTTGGCCGATCTCTTATGTACAGCTTCTGGAATGTCTCTCATCAAACTCCAGCAGTAGTCCGCCATCATGTTCGAGTCCCATCGACCTTGGTAACGTTCTTCCATTACTTTAATGTCTTGATGAAAGCGCTCCCCTTGCTCCTCGCTCACTTCTCCCAGATTTTCTGGAAACTCGTCCAAGTGACTGTGTAAGTAGTGAACCTTGATACTCATTCTGCATCCAAGTGCTTGTAAACTCAAGAGCAGCTCTTCCACAATTTCTTGATAGTTGTCCGCTTTCTTGTTCCCTAAGAAGTTCCGCACCACATTAGAGAAAGCATTCCAAGTTCTTGCCTGTGCCTCAGTCATTGTTGCAAGGAAGTGTGGATCTCTGAGTAGTGTTCTTATTTGAGGTCCATCAAAAATCCATGCCTTTTTCTTCTCGTCGCTAAGACTTGGAAAGGTTGAGCATATACTGTATATCTGAAACACTCTCCACTATGATCAAGAGCCTTGACGAATTGCTTCATGATACCAAGTTTTATGTGCAGAGGAGGAAGGACAATTTTTTCCTGTCAACCAGAGGATCGTTAATGATATTCTTGTCACCAGGCGTCAAACTATGTCTTGGTGGCCAATTCTTTTTCACCCAATGGTCTGCTGTAGCCCTGCTGTCCCAGTAACACAGAAAACAGGGGTATTTTGTGTACCCTCCTTGCTGGCCCAATAGAAAGTTTACCATTTTCAAGTCCACACAAATTAACCATTCATGAGCATGGTATTGCAACCTCTCTAGAACAGTCTTAATGTTTTCATACTCTTCTTTAATTTGTACAGAATGTCCGATTGGAATTGAACCATACTTGTTTCCGTTATGAAGAAGAACACATTTCAAGCTCCTTTTAGAACTGTCAATAAAAAGTCTCCAATCCTTACTATCATATGCTGGTAGTCCCATGGAGAGAAGAAGTCCTTCTACATCATTACAAAAAACAAGCTGGTCATATGAATGAAAGTACTTCCGCAGTTGCTCTTCTCTGTTGCGATAAAAGGAGACACTCGTGCCAGGTTTTAAGAGTCGTTTCTCTTGAAGCCTGGAAGCTAACAATTCAGCAGACTGTTTTGGCAAATTTAGATCTCTAACCAGATCATTCAATTCTGACTGAGTAAACAACGTTGGCTTTTCACAATCTTCACCAGATGGCTTGAAAAGATCAGTCTCTTCATCTTCATCAGTAGAAACAGGTGAATTCCGGTCTATATCCTCAATCTCTGGTAGCTCAGTAATTTCTGGCACGTTACGTGATGGAGCAAATCTGAGATCAGATTTGGATTCAGCACCTTAAAGTTAGTAAAAAACGGTTAAAAGGTTTCATGCCAGAAAAAAAAAATGTTTTTGTAGACCAGTGTCTGTCTTTCTGCCTGACTATTGTTCTTTTTCTTCCATTTTCGTATTTCTTTATTATTATTATTATTATTATTATTATTATTATTATTATTATTATTATTATTATTATTATTATTATTATTATTATTATTATTATTATTATTATTATTATTATTATTATTATTATTATCATTAGTGTAGTTATTATTATTATATTAGAATTTTATTATATTTTTCATTATAAATTTTATTACTATGAATTATTATTATGATTATTATTATTAAATTTTCGCCCCCCCCCCGGCCCCTATGTGGGTCGGTGACCTGTGCCCGGGTGGGCTAATACCCGTAAAAAAAAAAAAAGTATTTACCACCATTCTAGCACAGTAAAATAACGTTAGTTTCTTTTGGGAAGAAAAATGCTGCACGTTATGTAGGTGTGCATGAAACAGTTTTTTTTGTTTTTTGCAATTGGTGTATACTGACATCGTTTTAGCACTGTGCGAACGTTAATTTGAAAGATCGCCAATTCACATATTCCTTCAGCAGCAGGAATAAACGCGAAGATATAGGCTGGGCAAACGTGTAAATGTATACATGGCGATTTACACTGTGATAGAACCCTCGGATCATCTACTGCCAATAAAGAGTAATCTTCATCTAATAGCAAAACTTCGGTTGGCTTATCTAGCGTAAACAGTATGTCATTGGAATACAAATGGAAAGGTTCTAAATACCATGCATTAAATTTGCCTTGCGCTAGCATAGGTATGTGGATGAGAATAGCATCGTGCGTGAGCGTTGACTCGGACAGATGGTAATAATATTCGACCTCACGTTCTGTAAAAATAGGAGTTAACTGATTATTGGTCGTGGCTATTTGTAAAGCTTCTAGAAGAATATGCACAGGCACAAGCTGTGCATCCACACACCCTAACCTTGCATCTACAATACATGAGATTAGCTTGTTTTTACCATTAAATTTAGCAGGAGCTGAAGTTTCTGCAGCATGCAAATACTCAGAAAAGGAAAGGAGCCACTCCAATGTAGGCAGAGAATTCATTCAATTATAAACAACCCTAGATAAATGGTTACACTCGGAAATAATCTCATTATCTTTTGATTCCAGAGCATAAATTGCATGAAAAGTTTGCGTTATAACACGATTTTGTTTAAGAACGTCTCGGTCGACAATGTTCATACGGTCTCCAAATTTAGCTACTTCTTCGGCAGTCGCAGTGCCAAACAGAGTGCTTTGTAAAAGACCAACAAAATTTAACAATCCTTGCTTTCTTCACGTTTGAGAAAGCACTTTCTTTTGCAAGATCATCCTGAGATGCTGGAATAGAACGTCCAGCTTCGACAATGGTCTTGTGAAGAGTTTTGAGACGAAGTAGCTGAAGATTAATAGTTTGTGATACCATTAGCGAACTGTTAGGATTCTTACTTAGCTCATCAAGGATGGTCATATCTGTCTGCAGTTGGGTATCAATAGATTCCATCTGGCGTGGAAGCTTGAGAAGTCCGTGCAACTCATTCTTTATGTTCACAACCTCATCAACAAAAAGAACTCGTCTGTCATGGGTTGCGCTGGGCCTCCTGCACAACCCATCCCAAATGTTTGTTTAGGTAGAGATAAGGTACCCGGCCAGCCGATAGGGGTCATCTCACGCCTCAAAACCACATTTTAGAGTGGGCTTTAGACCATGGTTGAGAGAAGACCTCCTGCTCCGCGGACTTACAGTCCTACCAGTG
The DNA here is from genome assembly GCF_018991925.1 of Homarus americanus. Classification (NCBI taxonomy): domain Eukaryota; kingdom Metazoa; phylum Arthropoda; class Malacostraca; order Decapoda; family Nephropidae; genus Homarus; species Homarus americanus. The sequence continues at coordinate 985,010 of NW_024734940.1, read as the reverse complement.
CTACGAGTCTGTGTGTGCAAAATCCCGAGATTGTTGTTAAGTCCAGCGAAAGTTAACGCATCCTGTAAAGGAAGTGATCACTGGTGAGGGCCTGTTTGCTACAAGAGCACTCCAGGCCGGCCTAATAGATCTAACGATTAATTCTCCAGGTTGACAAGCTCTCCCTTATAACTTACGGTACTGTGGCGCGAATGTGAGTGACTGACCTATCCATGCAAATTATAAGTCCAGTGTATGGAATTGTGCCAAATAAACGTAAGTGCAATTATCTTCCCGTATCTGTGATCCCTCTATTATTATTATTATTATCAAAGGTAATGACTGATTGGTCATGACAAAGTATAACCAATAACTTAGATGGATTTTGGAAGTTAATGGAATTCATTAAATCATCATTTATCAAGTACACAACGCATAGAATGCCGGAAGCAGAGTGAAATTCTACGTAGTGATACACCATAATCTCCTGGGTGAGTAATCAGTGTGAAGGTATCTGAGTTCTACGGTAAGAAAACCACTTTCTTGCATTTAAAACCTAACATAGTCCCAAAGGTGCAACACGAGCACCTGGCTTGAGAACTTCCTTGATGTACCAATCAACATGGTGGTGACACAAAGGAGTAAGAGCATTAATACGATGATCCAAGCCAATCTGTAAAAAATATTGTTGCATCTTAATACTGTTTCGCAGAACGTACTTTTAAACGATAATCATTACTCACAGGTAGTAGGTAGTAGGCAGTAGGCAGCTACCAAACAGGGAGGTACTACTGCCTGGGACGATATTGGAAGCATAATGTGTTGTCTTATGGTAGACCCTGCTGCCATATGGCATAACGAAAATTGTGACCAAGTCCCAGGTTGCTGATCTGACTTTCTGCTTCATTTACACACAATTGCAGGGTCTCAATTGTTTCTCTTACCATTGACAACACAACATACATATATCGTTTCTCACTTTTGATCTTTCTTCATTTTTGTATTTATAGTTCTTTATAATTAAAATTATTATTATTATTTCAGTTACTGTATTATTATCATCATTATTTTATTATTTTATTTTTGTTTGTTTTATCATAAATTTTATTTATTATGAATTATTATGACTATTATTTATTATTATTATTATTATTATTATTATTATTATTATTATTATTATTATTATTATTATTATTATTATTATTATTACTATTATTATTATTATTACTATTATTACTATTATTACTATTATTATTATTATTATTATTATTATTATTATTATTATTATTATTATTATTATTATTATTATTATTATTATTATTATTATTATTATTATTATTATTATTATTATTATTATTATTGTAATGAGACAAGTCTCACAAGAAGAAGATTACATATAGGTAGAATATTGATAGTATAAGAGTATAAAAGAGAGAAAGACTTTGGTAGCGTGGCCGTGATAGTTATTTGATGAATTTACACTTATCGTATCTTATACGTCAATACACATCTATTACGTCTTAAGGGCGACTTCTCAAACACCGCTTCGTTACAACTCTTTATTAATTACGAACATGACATGGACACATTAATAACACCTTCTATTGAAGTTACTAGGACATTATGTTTACGTTACTAGGACATCATATTACGTTACTAGACACTGATTCTCGGACACGAACATGAAATGAATACACTTCCCACGTAAGTAACTCATCCCATGGAAAGCTCTGACAAAAACTCACGTGACCTAGGGGAGGCCTAGCAGGTGGTCCTGGGTTGTCTCTATGGGAGACTGCTTAGCTGGGCGCCGGAGGGAAGTCTCGGTCCTCTCTGACTCCTCTCGAGCGGGCCTGGTGGTGTAGTAGCTGGCCCTTCCTCCTTACAAGACACACTCTCTCTCTCTCTCTCTCTGGGCAGAGGGAGGACTAGGACGTCCTATATATTGGGAGGCGAGCCGTCAGGTTGAGCTGATCGGGGGGGGGCGGCGAAGGGTCTCCTTACATTTGCCCTCGCTAATGTAGGGTCAGGTCTGGACTTTTTCAGAGACTATAAGTTGTATATGCTGGAGAAATCTTCAGATGGGGCTGTGTGACATGAGAGGGCTCGAGGGTTACATTTGACCTGGCTAATGTGAGGTCAGGTCTGGACTTCTTCTGCGGTGTAGGTTATTGTGTATATTGGGAGAGAGTCGGCCGGTGCCTTCTTACATGTTTGTTGGGGCCGTGTGACATGGGAAGGGGAGCTAGTTGATTTGTAACACCCTTGAGCAGCCGCGAGGGATACCCTTACACTAGACCCCCCTAATGTCGGGTCAAGTCTGGACTGTTTCTGAGATGTAAGCTGTGGTCTGACAACCCATCACTACATTATTATTATTATTATTATTATTACATTTTCGCCCCCCAGGCCCCGATGTGGGTCAGTGACCTGTGTCCAGGTGGGCTAATCCCCGTAAAAAAAAAAAACAAAAAAAAAAACACTCTGTGTACTTGATGCGCTTACTGTTTGACCTGTGTCTGAGACATCATTAACATTCTTGGGTAGTAATTCAGGATGGACCATATTAAGTCTGTCCACGTGTACTACATCTGATGTTTCAGTATTTGGTTTCAAAATGTAAAATTTTTACCCGCTTCTTCGGCAATAATGGGGCGAAAGTTTGGAGATTTTGAATGTGCTCTAACCTCCTGATCTAGCATAACCTGTACCATGTCCTGAACTACAGCGCACTGGCTAAGTGGTAGTCTGTAAGCTGGTATGTAAATTGGGTATGTTCCAGGTTTTAACAATATGTGATGTTAGGTTAAATTTGTGCGACCTAAATGTTCCCCTGGTAAAGCTACAATGTTTCTGTAGGCGGCAAACAACTGTAGGAGTCGAGTCTTGCCTTGGAGATGATCAATCACCTGAACATGTGGTAACATTTGATCTATCCTCTCCTGTCTGGTTTGCTTAATTGTAGATGAAACACTACCAATTGGAAACTGTGTAGGCTGTAAAGCAACATGGTTCTCATAAACCAGAAAATCACACAAATAACACTCCTCTTTCAATTTCTTTGGGCGCCTGTTCTGTTGAGAACTAGGACATCTGTTAAACCACCAGGACGAATTGTACTCAATGCAGATTCACATGATAGACCGTTAACTCTGCACGTTTCCGTAAGAAAGACTACTTTAGTCCCCGTGTACCAATGAGTTAAGCGAACAGTCGCTCTGGTGATTTCTTCATTCCAAATATGGAGAGTTCCCGTTAAAACTTTACGATGTGCACAAAACCATGATATTCAAGGTAAAATAACATAACCATAGGCACATAACCATGATAAGAAGAACATAACCATAAACACATAACCAAATAAGCACTGAACTATGATATTTTTTATATATCAGAATATGAAATAGGTTTATATCTGTTTGGATGCATCAAACACAATAAATAATGGTTATCTTTCCTGGAAAACGAGAATTAGACATGTTCAGAATGTCCAATGCAGCTGTTCCGGTATTAGATCGAAGGGTCAGCGTCGTCGCCGTCCTCCTTCTCACTAGATGTTATTGACTAATGTTGTCGTAGACATCCTCATGAGCCCCACACATGACAGCTCCGAGCAGTTGAGATGTTCTGACCTGCACGAACAGTTGGACCTGCAGCTGGTCTTCTTCTTACAGTCACACTTTACTAGATGGGTGGCGGTGGCTGGAGTGAGGGGGTCTTTTGTTGTGAGCGTTATCCCTTCATCTCTCTCAGTCTTCCACCCATATTCTGTTGGTGATGGGAGATGTGGCGCAGGAACAATTTCCCGATGCCACACCATGGCTTGGAAATATGAACGAACAATGGCTTCACGCAATGCTCCTAGGGTTGGTGGCAACTTCTGACCTTCTACTTGTTTCTTGGTGAAGAGTCTCCATCTGAGTTGGTCAACATCGACCACAGTGGTACCAGGCTCGTATAGCTGGCATGCAAAAGCCTCGACGGCTCTCTCTGCGATAGTGGAGGTTCCCAAGACATTAAATGTAGACGATGCATCAAGGGGATACCTGCTGTGCGCCTGCCAACAGGTGAGCTTCCCCTTACCAACAATTCTCAAGTCTGATCAGCTCCAGAGAAGGCATGGAAATCTTGTGCGTGGACTACAGATATCAGTGAGATTTTCCACTTCAACTTTCTCATCCCTGTGACGAAATATGTCTGCTGGAATAGCCCAGGGTAACGTCGGATGGCAAGAATCAGCACGTCAGTGTCAGGTGACTGAATGTAGAACTGCGTTGCACTTCTTTGAGAAGCGTCCTAACTACGCCAGATAATTCTTATGTCAGCTTCCTCTTGGGAACTACGTAAATGTTACATACCCATGCAGATCGAAAAGACATCCTGCCTTAAAGTGACAATGAAGAACTTGGGCTTCCCCTCAAAATGGCAGAGAGCTTTCTTCGCGATGTAGACGGTCAGCTCAACATTAGTTTTGGTACTGGAGAGAAACTACAGTACTTGGCTGACCTCTTACCCACTGGTGTGGTGTTTGCAACATGATAAGCTGCAGGCGGCTGCCTTCAGCGATAGAGGAGGTCATAGCAGTCTATCACCAAATGGACCTCATCATAGTCTTCAGAATTGCAGTCCAGTTGGGAGATGAAGTGGTCAGCCCACTGGGCACAAGTTATCACCCATGGTGGCTTCAGCATCCCTTACACAACAGAAGTCACCTTGGGTGGTGGTGTGGAACAATGTGACTTGGGATTTCATGTGACTGATCACCGTCTTCGGCTGTCTTCTCGTACGGCAGCTGCTCAAGGATTGCCAGGAGCCTGCTCAAGTCTGAGCAAGGCAGGAGTTCTTTACTCATTCTTAAAGGTACGAAGGTAAGGGAGCAGGTAAAAAATTTTTGCTGATGTATTCTGTGGAATTACTAGTAGGCTGTTACTACATCAAGTTCAATTTCGTAACAGGATGGACAGTCCGATTAACAGACACATACTACAGGTACTTGCATAGCTACATGCATAAATGTTCCACAAACACACTTAGTCTGTGTCTCCTTCAGTGTTCAATATGACCCTGTGGTCATTGTAGCAAAACAACAGCAGGCAGTGTACACATTATTTTAATATCTGCATTCTGTGAGGGCAGGCTTCTAAAAAGAAGACAACCATTGGTCAATAAGAATTTGAAACGATATTGCAATTGTTAGTACAAGCATTTTCAACTCCTTACTCCTCGGCATAAATAGCGGTTTACCAGTATTTTAGATGGTATCAACTTTCTGATTGAAAACGCAAGTCAAGGTCACTAAACTTTAACAGGAAAAAATGGCAACGCGCTTTTTCTACTCCATAGAAATCCTAACACCACATTTATTATGGTCGCCAAAAGTTAACACGCCAAACCAACGGGCACCTCAATTTGCTACTTTGCCCCCCCCTCTCCCCACTAACTTGAAAAAGAGGCACTGACCACAAATACGAACAGGGGACAGATATTCAAAATTATTTACATTATTTTATACCTCAGTTGACTCTGTAAGTCGATCCCCAAGGTTGTAACGCCCGTATTATTAAACAACATCTTCCCTCTCTGACGAAGAGTGTCCTTAAAGGGATTGTTCTTTCAAGCGGTATTTTTAATTGATCGAACCTCTTTTCCTTTAGTGTGGGACCAAGTAGGGTAGGTCTGGTAATACTGTCCACTTCGCTGATGCATTATGGGTCGTCTTTTTGCTGATGCATTGTGGGTCGTATTTTCGCTGATGCGTTATGGGTCGTCTTACTCTTGTGAGTTTGTTTACCTTCGTTGGTGCTAAAATTAAGAGTACAGCACTCTCATCATGGTCATTTTTTCATCCCAATCTTCAAGGGCAAGTCCTATAGCGCAGAGAGAAAGTGATTTATTATTTCATTTGAATGGGGAGGAAAAGATTTTACAAAATAAAAATACTTGTGGAAAGCCTGTTAGTTACAAACACAGGGGAATATAAATTTTCTGAAGTTTCCAATGTCATTTTCAAATATAACTAATGTATAGTAATGCATAACATAATAGGAAATGGCTTTTAAGTGCTGATATGCCCTTATTATATTGTCATGGGTTAAAAATTGTGGTTTTCAGATAAATATAATTTTTAAACGCCGCAATTTCAATATATTTTATAGTGAGTCGGTCCTATTTATGGCAAATGTTTAAAAAAAATATTTTTAAGTTAAAGTTAAGTTAACCTAACCTAACCTAGCATAACTTATCACATGCCGTGAGCGAACTTATTATTACTAGGACGGGGGAAGCTGCTGTGAATTCCTCTATAATAACCAAAATACTGTATCATATATGCTTAAGTCATATTATCATTAGATAATTAAACTCCATATCCCAGTGAACTTCTTTAATTATGCACCTAATTCAGCCAAATGGAAGTTTACCAAAACGAAATACTGTATTTGGTGATGAAAAATTAGAACCTGCAGTATTTCACATCATATCATGATCCACTGTATCATAGGTAAAATTACCATCCTTGTAACAATGCCCTCCCAGTGAAATTTGCCTTTATCCATTTTAATATTTCTAGGCAAGAACGTCACTAGTTTATATTTTCCAGAGAGAAACTCACTTTTAAAACTGTTAAAAAGTTTTATAAATTACTTTAGATGTGCTTACCTGATTAGTACCAGCGTTAGTCAGATGAGATGACTCCAGCAGCAATGACAGGAAGCACACCTTTTGCAAATGTCATAATATGACAGGAAACAGCCTTTGCAATCTCATAATATAGGCCTTAAATCAATAATGTAAAAAAAAATAGATTTAAGAAATTCCCAATACGTGCTCATTTGTACATTAATCGTATTGACTATAAATATTCAATAAAACTAACAAAACAAATTTTAGTTTTATTAGTTAGTTTTCCCGCCACCACTCTCCATCGTGCGCTGCAGTAAAAGGTCCTTTACATGTAAAAATACAGTTTTCGACACGAGGACCCTCTTCAAGGGAAGATGTTGTTTAATAATACGGGCGTAAGTCCTCTCTGTAGCAACACTAAAAACAAAATATCCGCCATCTTGTGACGTTACATTGCATCTGAAAGCCTTAACTTACAGGACTGTCGGAGCTCTTGTAACGAAACAAACCCCGACAGTTGTTTTGCCATCACATAATCCTGACTGATTTTTTTCACTTTAAAAAAACGCAGCTCGTGTTGTATCACTTGCATTCATTTACCAGATTACTGTATATCAAGTACACTACTATATGCTATAAATAAGTGTATATATTTATGATATAAATGTAAAACAAAGAGTAAAACATATTAATAAAAAGTTGATAACTGATAACATTCTAATGATACAAAATATCATATAATAACTACTGAGATAAATCAGATGCCACTAAGAGGATTCAGGCTCTCACTTGGCTCAACCATGTCAATATTGTTGTTATTGTTCTCTTTGTATTTTCACAGCTAAAAACACTGATTCAATATCAATCAATGTTTCACAGGCATTCTGTACCGTTGTCAGGTCACTAAATGATAAATGAAGATGCTCACGTAAACAAGAACTCACGTACACACAGGTGTAATAACATTAGCCCAAGAAACGCGTATAAGCACATTTTAATACGTAAATATATACAAAATGTACGTATATTCAAGCATATGTTCATATATAGCATACATATATGAATATATGATAGCTGTCCCTTAATTTATAAACACGTGGAACTTGAGGCCTCCGACAAACTCACAGTAACACCGCTAGTTGTCACTGACCTACAACAAAAGCCACATCCGGCAGATGGTCTGGTGTTCTGGTTTTCATCGTTGTGCCGTAAACCCAGAAAAAAAGACGTAAAAGGGTCACCCATACGGCCGTTATACCTTTTTATATTTCCGCCAACCTATACTGAAAACTATTTCACAAGCTTCCAGTAAAACCCCATTAAGATAGAACATGAATATAAGGAATATCTTTTTCCCTTTTTTCTCTTATCTAGAGCGATGCCTAATGTAAATATAAGATTTTTCGTATCAGTATTCTAAATTATTTGAATATATCACAAGCAAGTGTAGCAAAACGTATAACACGTACTAACTATATATAATTTCTTTAAAATCCCACGATAATCATTAACTGTGCAGTGTTGCTTATATTTGTAGATATCGCAAAATTTGTCCCCCCAAACTTATGCCACATTTCATAATAGATCTCACCTACTGAATATACGTACTACGGCCACTCACTCTATGTACTATGGGAATATCTATGAATACCGTGTGACATCACAGATTCGTGTATAACTAACTCCAGAATCACAGAGCTGAGCTAGAACGTTTCACCCCAGTGGGTGAATACTTTCAAACTTAAAGAACGTTGTTTAATGGATTTTGTAATATATTAGTGCAGTTTAACAACTAAGGTGATTTTAAGTGTGTAGTTTACTATAGTATATAAACTAGTCATCAATAATTTAAAGTAAAACATTATTTCACTTTGCAATACTACGTGTTTATTATGACATTGTCTTCTGTTTATCAATAGTAAATGTATTACTGACATGTATAGTTGCCGAAGAAATTTCGTGAACACTTTTAGTCACTATTTGGCTTCTTCTACTTATGGTCCATGTTTCTGATTTCTTTTTACTCTGGATGGTAAATAACATGTAGGCCTATCCATAAAAACAATTTTGAATGTACAACAACTGTATATGATGGTACGCATATATATATATATATATATATATATATATATATATATATATATATATATATATATATATATATATATATATATATATATATATATATATATATATATATATATATATATATATATATATATATATATATATATATATATATATATATATATATATATATATATATATATATATATATATATATATATATATATATATGTGTGTGTGTGTGTGTGTGTGTGTGTGTGTGTGTGTGTGTGTGTTTGTTTTTTTGTGGTCCAGTTACGAGAACAACAAGCTGTCAGTGACAGGTTGAGGAGTGGGCGGTCATGGCTGGCGCTGGCAGATAATTTATCATTCTCTAGGTGGCGCGTAGCAGCTGCTTCCTGGATTATGGTAACACCTTTATTACTCCTGTCGTTTGGAGGTCTAATTAGAGGACAATTGCAGGAACCACAAACCTTAAAACTTAAGCTTCTAATGAACATATATTATTTATCTACGACATAATAATACAGTTAGACTTTTGCTGCGCACCTCCTATACACTGGAGACAAGTTTTATGTTCGCGATCCCCGGTGTAAAAAAAAAAAAAAATGCCAGCGAAGGGAAAAATACCGTCATATTTATGTCAATTATTATACTACTGTAGCGATGGCAATATGTAAATTCAAGATGTTTCTCCTCAAAAGTCACAACAAAGTAACGAAGAACAGTACAACCGCTCGGAAAGCTGATACGTAGTGAACTGATTAATAAAAAAGATAAAACAAGACATGACCACTTTATTTTGAAAATAATTCATTACGTTTTTTTTATTTATTCATCTACTTTTTAATTTATTTATTGTTAAATAATCACAATAGCACAGTGAAAAACAAGTAAATATGTTTAACAATGAACAACTTTTATATTCGCTCTATGGTAGACCCTACTACCATTTGGCATCACAAAACTTGTGACCAAGTCCCAGGTTCCTGATCAGATTTTCTGCCGGATTTACACACAATTGCAGGGTCTTAATTGATTCTTTTACTTTGACAACACAACATACATACATCGTTTCTCACTACTGTATTTTTTTATTTTTTTATTGTCCTTTATTAATATTATCACTATTATATTATATTTTTATTAATTACTGTTTATTATTATTATTATTATTATTATTATTATTATTATTATTATTATTATTATTATTATTATTATTATTATTATTATTATTACTTTCGCCCCCAGGACCTGATTTGGGTTATTGACCTTTGCCCTGGTGGTCTAATCCCCATCTAAAAAAAAAAATGGAAACCGCAAGTCTTGGTGTACAGGCAGAGTTGTTAAAATCTTTCGTCCGTTGTGTTACACTGTCTCACACAAAATCGTAATGTAACTTTTCGGAGAAAATTTAACAGCCTCGGTCATAAACTCTATAAAGCAATTTTAAATCGAAAAAAAATAGATCTCATGATAAAGAATCTGGTGAAGATTAGGAATCTCCGCATATTTCACCTAATGTACATACACTCTTATGAAACATTCTTAAAATTTAATGAAAAAACAAGTAAAAATAGAACTAATCACTCAAACACGAGAACGTACACCAGAAAAGTAAAATACAACTAATAAGTCTGACTTTTAAAACAAATCCCAATATTGTCTCCTTGGATCTCTGGTGTAGGACTGGGTAGAGTGAGCGAGACACAACCCTTACCTTTACTGCGTGCGTGTGTGTCGGCTCTGGGACTGACTGAGTGAGACGTGTGCCACCACACCTCACCTCACTACGCCTCCCCACAACACCTTCCCATTTTACATCCCCACCATACATCCGCATCTCACCTCCCCACCAAACCTCAGCATTTCATCTCCTCACCATTCCTCAATCTCACATCCCCATCACCCCTCCCCACCACACCACCCCATCACACCTCATCACGACATCCCCATCTCACCTGCTCACCATACCCAATCTCGCTTCCCCACCACACCTCACCATCTCGCATTACCCGCCACTCCTCCCTACCATACCTCCTCACCACACCTTCCCGCCAAACCTCACCATATCACTTTTCCGCCACACCTACCCACTACACCTCCCCATCTCACCTCCCCATCACACCTCCCCCCACCTCTCCACACACCTCCCCACACCTCACACCTCCCCATCTCACCTTCCCCATCTCATCCCCACCTCACCTCGCCATCTTACTTCCCCACTACCCCTCCCAATCATAACTCCCCACCACACCTCAATTCCTTACTATCTCACCTCCCCAACACACCTTCCCACCACACCTCCCCATCTCACCTTCCCACCACACCTCACCATATCTCATCCCCACCGCACCTCTCCATCTCACCTCCCTACCACACCTTCCCACCACACCTCCCTACCACACCTCCCCAACAAACCTCCCCACCACACCTCCCCATCTCACCTCCCTCCCACATCTACCCACCACACCTCCCCATCTAACCTCTCCACTATAACTAAACATCACCGTTCCTTACCACCTAGTTATTGCACATATCACCGTAATTAACGCTATGAGTTGTGAAGCGTAGGTATAACGAGCTTCGTGAACACACATTTGACGTTGGTGAGAGGTCAGTGGAAAAACACTGTCACATGTACCTGTATAATTATGACTACGCACTGTTCATAGCCTAATTACCGTAGGTGTATAATCATATAAACATAATGTATGTAGCCCACATTTATATAAGTATTACTGTTTGTTTGACAGGGCTAATACAAGTGAAGTGTGGTCGGTTGGATAAAGAGAATAGAGCCATTTGGGTTTGAAACCTTAACCTATAAACATATATTTGTTACTTCTTGTTTACCTTTAACACTGACTCTACAGGATCTTCATCAGGCATTACAACTAGTAAACAGAATGTAAAATCAGGTGGCAGCGATTTAATACATTTTATCACTTCCGGTATATGTGGCACCACTATACCAAGCAGCATTACCACACCCTGAACATCTTAACAACCCTGCCTTTAAGACGCTCTGACGATTGATTTCACCTGCTAAACATAACAACATCAGCCAGCCTTCGCTCCCAGCGACCAGACACAGCAGCAGCCCCAGGGCCCACCCCAGCACCAACCGCCACCTCAGCACCAGGTCCCCAGCAAGCGCCGACCCAAGAACCTGCAACGCACTTGTTGTTTTGATTCGTTGACACCTCTGATAAACATCTTGCAGTGACTGAACACAGTGACCCACCGTGTGACCCACTGTGTGACCCAGTGCACCCGGTTACAACGGCCGACTGTCTTCGACTTCGCTTGGATCATCAGATTTGAGTTTTCTGAGGGGTGACAACCACTCCCTGGCAACTACTACGTCGTCGACGCCATGTTGGACACGTCATCAATGCCACATTGGAACCGTTACTCCAATGTCATAGCGAGACAACATCTTGGATTTTCGCTGGTGCCCTACTTCTCGCTAGATGTGAGGCTGTACCAAGCGGAGCTCTTCGGACCTACCTACCAGAAATTCGAGACAAAAATCAAGTCGTTTCTTAGGTATTTCACAAACCTGCATTAGCTTTTACATACATTTAACATATTCTAGAACATATCATCAGACGTCAGACGTCATGAAAGGCTAGTTTTTAACTTATAACTGACTTGCTTTGTTTCTTACTTAAATTATATATTTTTTCTTTTGTTACTGATTCACCTATACTTTCATTAATTTACTGTAAATAGATGGGCAATATTGTTGTTGAGAATAATCTTGTATTTTTTGCATTACCATTTATGGATAATTTATTTTATTTACCTGGGTTAGACATTAGGCAATTAGACGAAGATTACATTAGTGACTGATCAATCAGAAAACGTAGCACCTACTGATGCAGTGCAGCCTACCGGAGCTTACCTTGATAATCTCATTCGGAAGATCTGCATGAAACACAAGCTGATTTACAGTTAAACACTTCCTTTGAGAGTAGTGAACACTAAATCGATCAATCATTTGGCGATTTACACCGTACCCATCTTATGTCAGGACGTTCATACGACATCACACTTCGTTACGGTTTTGTTCCTTCTTTTTCCACACCAAACTCCAGTGTGTCAGGACATATTACTTATCTCCTGCAACCTCTAATCCACCAGTGACGTCTCATTTGTCTAACACCCAACTAACAATGGCTAAAGCTGGCAAAAAAATCTCTACTAACACTTGCAATGTCTTAAAAGTATTGCCGCAGAATGATCACATTCGCGAGTTCCCAGTGAAAGATGATTATCACATCGTTACACTTTTACGTTCATGTGAGGATATTATGCAAATATTGCAATCACGGCAGATGAGGATTGCAAGCCTTTCGTACGCGGTCATATAAAACAAGGTAATATCGCCATCGAACACATGAAGTGCTAGTGGACTTGCTGGTCCTAATTATCTTGCTTTCCGAAGCAGCTTCATTGGTCTTTTTCATTTGGGTGCACTGGGTGGTCACCTAAATTGGAGTTTTAGATGGACGTCGCAGGATGTGATGAAATGTGTCTCCCAAGTGGGTGAAGTCTTTCAAGATATCATTGCTAATTTTAGTGTTTCGGACTGGCTGGATGCTGATAGCACAATGTCATATGAGCAGTTTATACTCATTTTTGAGCATGCGGCTTTTGTATTATTTTTACGAAACCCTGTGTAAAATCAAGCTAATGCTGATAATTATAGTAAATCTGATACAATTTTCTTTTACGGACGTAAGATTGCGCTTACAGTACCCCGTACCCCACTGGCCAGAACAGTTAGACCTGTGGCGCCAGTTCATCAAAAGGTTTCCAAGCATACTGACATGAATCCTAAACAACAACTGTTATGGAAACACTGCAACAAGTAAGGCCATACAATTGACTATTGTTACCAGCTCCAGCAAGGTGGTAACAAACACAATCACCACACAACCCCTAAAGCAAATCCAAGTCCGCAGTAAGATAAGACCTACCTTGGCCCTCTTCAGCAGTTGCTCCAGCTACTCCTACTGTATTTCAGTTTCACCACTTTTCCTTCAACTCCTAATAATCTTCTTTCACCTCTTAACTAAAGACTTCGTATCGTAGTTGCTCCAGTTCAGCGTGAGCCACCGCTGCGAGAAGACGCATGTCGCAGTTTCTCCCGACCCACGCGCTTCCACTTGCTCACGACTGCGCCTAGCCAGGCTTACTGTCGCCACACACGCCACTCTCACTTTGACGTGGGTATCTCGTCTCTGTTGAATTGACTTGCTTGTTTTTCTGTGTTTTATGCTCACATTTCTTAGTGACCTCACCGATTCTCCCAGTATTAACGAACCCTGCGGGAACTGTCGTTAGGACAGGCCACAAAAGGGCCCCTTAGAGGGGTGTGAGCTGGGCCTGTGAGTTTAGCTGATAGGGTAGCGTAGGCTCCTCCTTTTTTGGGGGTCCTGTTGCAAAACCAGAGCTACCAACCTACGAACCCCGTTGCGGGGGTGGGGGGTTGGGGGGGTTACGGCACTGGTCCTAGGGCAACAAGGAACTAGGTAGGTGTAGTGAGCCTTCATTGTCAATTTATTGATTTAAGACGAGCGAGAGAGACGTAACCAATGGAAGTAAAATGCCACAAGAGGCCTCGGAAGGAAGACAACATCTCCGACATAGACAATATGTCCCCAGCAATCCACCCCGTGGCAGAACCACCCACCATCGCGATTCCGATTGTGATGAAGTACAAGATTCCCAAGGAAACCGAGTTCAACCATGCATACAAGGTAGTAGTAGAACTGGAACTACAATACAAGAACATCAAGTTCAGTGTGAAGCCCAATCTAGGTGGAGACCTGATACTTTCCCCCCAAGACCACAACACAGCCAAGATCCTCAGCGAGGTCACCAATCTCAACGGGAAGACGATCAAGATAATACCATTAGACCCCGAGAAGAAAACAACCAGAATGGTCCTACTACGATATCCTCTGGAACTACCTGTAGAATTTATCATAAAACATCCAAAAGTGACCAAGGCAGAGCGCTGTGTTACGAGTCAGGACAAAGCACAGACAAGGCAAGTGCTAGTGGACATCAAGGGGACAGTCCCAAAAGAGGTAGACCTAGGCAACAGGGGAACTTACAAGCTGCGTCCTTTTGTCCCAGAACCACTACGATGCTACAAATGTCAGGAATTTGGACATCACCAATCCAGGTGCCACAAAAACGTGAGATGTGGTATCTGCAGCCAAAGCCACAAGACATAAATGTGTATTCAAAAACATAAGGACAGAACCATCACGACAGCCAAGTGCCCAAATTGTGGAAAGAAACATTAATCTTGGAGCACATCATGCCCAGAGAGGAGAGAGCGGATGAAACTTGCAATGGCAAAAATCCAACCACATTCAGAACAGAAGCACCTCAGAGCACATTCGTGTGGGGTCAACAGAGACAGAATACAGTCAACCCAACACCCACTCCGCCCCAACTGTCAGAGGATTCCTTCCCTGCACTTCCTCCACCAGGCTACAGGACAAAATTGAAAACACCGGGACAAAATCAGTCCATGCAGGAAACCATAACAAATCAGCGGACTCCACAACCGCAGCTCCAGAGCTGAGTAGCAGTAAAAGGACAGAACACTCCAGTATTGGTGGAGAACACCATATTGCCTGGGGCACTGCAACCCCTTCAGGCGACCACCCAACTGAATACACCCCAGCCTGCCAATCTACAAGCGGCATTCACCGAAGAACAAATAAAACAGATGATCACGATTATGATAGTGACTTTCTCTACGATAATGCAGAAACAAGATATCAGCACCGAAAATATAATAAATGCAGTTATGACACAGCTCACAGAAAAGATGCAGGAAGACCAGACCCCCCAAAACTCCACAACTACGAGTGGAACAGACGACGCCCTTGAGACAGATATCAGACAAGAGGAAGAACAAGCCATCCAAGAGAGCACTCAAAACCGTGAAACCTCAAGCCCCTTGCAACAGATCACGAGAAATAGAACAACAAGCACAGACCGTCAGCAAACACACGATCACAGACAAGAGCGACAGCACCCTGAAGAGAGTAGAAAAAACTCCCGAGATTCCTCCCAAAACAAGCGGGATTCCACCTCCTGCTCCTCCCTCAGAGCAGGTGCCCAAGAAACAGCCACCATTCCTAACGGACGAGGAGGAGAGCGACTCAACCATGAACGCCGAGAGCAACTACAGCACCAGCGACGAGGAGATAATGATAGAATAGCCCCACCTCCTTGTAATCTCAAGATAACACAGTGGAATGTACAAGGCCTGTCCAACAAACGGCATACTGTACAAGCAGCAGCCATAGCTAAAAATATTGATGTCTTCATTCTGCAAGAAACCCTGATGTCCAAAGATAAACAATTCCACTTGCCTGGATACCAACAGTACTCTATACCAAAGGGGCCCAACTCCCATGGCAGCATGATTCTCGTCAGGGCGACCATCCCCAGTTCAGAAGTAGAACCAGTTCACTGTGGAGATGGAGTAGAGGCACAAGCTGTTCGGATACACCTGGCAAACGACAGTCTTGTATTATACAATATCTATAAACCGCCTACCAAACGACTAGAAGCCGGTGAACTACTGACACAAGCAACACAGGAACTTGTGCTCATTGCTGGGGACTTCAATGCCCACCATCCAACGTTCAACTCGACCACAAGAATGAATCAGGATGGTCATCACCCAGTGGAACTGCTGACAGATGTTCCAGAAATAAATCTCATTAATACTGGGGAACCAACACACTTACTGGGAGGAACATTGGACCTCACATTCATCTCCACTGAGCTCGTTCCAGTAGCTCAGTGGGAGATAGATGACGAACTGACCAGTGACCACTTTGCAACGACAACTACTTTGAGAATGGAACTACTCCCTCCTCCCCCACGTCCGCCACCCAGATGGAATACCAAGAAAGCAAATTGGAAATTATATCAAGATGAACTCCAAAAATGGTTTTCGAACTTTGAACCAGCAGAAGATATTGACCAATTAAACCAGGATCTTACTGATGCCATACAACACACAGCAGAGGAAGCAATACCAAAAACAAACCCTACAAATAGACACCACAAAGACTACTGGTTTCTACAATGACGAAGTCAGAGAACAGAATCACAGAATCAACGCATTCAGAAGACATCTCCGACAATACCCTTCCCCTGAGGGAGTGAAACTCATGAGAGCTGCTGTCCAACATGCTCGTCAAATTACTTAGAAAATTAGGGAAGACAAATGGCTCGAGTGGTGCGCAACCTTTAATGCACACATCAGCCTGAGTGAACTCTGGAAAAAACTCAGGAAAGCAACAGGAAACCTGCCCATATCTCCAGCTCACCCCCAGCCAATACAGGAAGCAAATCGCTTGGCAGAGCACTTTGCAGAACGCTCGTCATCAGCTCAACTACCTCCTGAAATAAGACTTCATCTACAGCAAGTACAATTGGAGAGAGAAGTAGTAGCCAGACATCCAATTGAACAAGCTGACACTACAGACTGTCTGTTTAATATAGAAGAAATCAGAAGGGCCAGGAAAACAAGCAAAGACACCGCTCCTGGCAGTGATGGTATAACCTATTCATTGCTCAGCAATGCAGGACTTGCTGGTGAACTTGCTCTCCTAACAGTTATAAACGTATCATGGTCAGCAGGCAAACTCCCGTCAGCTTGGAAAGGAGCAAACACTGTTCCTATTCCCAAACCCAATGATCCCCCGAATTTCACTAACAGTATGCATCGGCAAAACCGCCGAAAGGATGGTCCTTACACGACTCCTCTGGTAAACCGGACCAATTCACCACAATATCTTTGGATTCCCCAAAGGTCTCAGCACTGCACACAGTTTAGCCACTCTCCTGGGATCGATTGGTCATAATAAGGCAATCGTAGTATTCCTTGATCTAGAGAAAGCATTTGAGCTTGCAAATGCACAGGCCATTGTAACCATTCTGGCCCAGAAAGGCGTCAAGGGATACCTACTGGCTTGGATTGCTTACTATCTCCAAAACAGAACAGTAAGAGTTACCTGTCAAGGACAAGTCTCAGATCACCAAAGACTGGAAAATAGCACACCACAAGGAGGAGTTCTTAGTCCAACTCTATTCAACATCCTCATGGAAAACTTGTGTCGGCTCCCCTTTCAAGAGGGTACCAAACTGCTATGCTATGCTGACGACTTAGCACTGATAGTAAAAGGCAGAAACCAAATCAGCAAAGTCCAAAGAACACTAGACCTCATCAGTGAAGAATGTATGAGTCTCGGGCTTAAGATATGAATCCCCAAGTCGAAAGCCATGAGGTTTGGACACAATGAGCCGGTGACACAACTGCAAATACAAGGTATTGCCCTACAATGGGTCAATGTATACAAATACCTGGCCATCTGGATTGACAGATGCCTCAAATTTGACACTGAGATAAACTATCTAAGAAACCGAATAGGCAAGAGAGTCAACATGATGAGAGCCATGACAGGACCCAAGGTGGGTGCGGGACATGTAGTCCTAAGAACGCTATATATACACGTCATTCGATCATTAACAGACTATGCGATACCGGCTCTTAACACACGGGTCTGAGGGGCAGTGGGCGAAATTACAGGTTGCCCAGAATAACGCTATGAGAGCCATTGTCAAGGCACCTATGTGGAAAAAAATTGAAAACTTGCACATGGAGACGGGTCTCACATCTCTCCAAACCAGAGCGGAACGATTAACAGCGTGCGTTGCAACAAAACTGATTACCAGGACTCGGGAAAGTGACATCAAGAATGGACTCTTACAAGCACTGAACCTTAACAGAGATGTCTTTAACAAGAAAACATAGCTATTGTGCGCAGCTGACGCAGTAAATCGACTGAAATTGAAAGACACAATCCTCAGCAAAGGACCTGATACAATGAGTCCAGACTACAGTACCCCAGCACCGTGGGAGTCCCCGCCAGCAGTCTTCAACATTCTACAAACTGGGACAAGAATGGCTGACTGTAACCCACGTGAGCTCCGACAGATAGCAGAGAGAAACATGAAGGCTCTAACACCTCACAATAGTACAGTGTATTACACAGACGGTTCCGTAGAGACCACCAGTACGAAGGCAGGAACAGCCTTCACTATAGAAGGAGGTAACACGTCCATTTGGAGAACCTCAGATGGATGCTCTACTTTGCAAGTTGAGCTAGCTGCCATACTTGGAGCCCTAAGACACGCTTCCATAAACAGTCAACAAGGCGTTGTAATACACATTGACTCACGATGTACTATTGAAGCACTACAATGCATAGAGCCTAGAGGCAACATTCATTTCATAACATCCGTTATTGGACTACTGCAAGGTTTAAAACTACAAGATCGGCAAGTTATCATTAACTGGGTGCCTAGTCATATCGGAATCCCAGGGAATAAACGAGCTGATGCTGCTGCCATGGCTGCGTTAGGACAGCGAAACATTGAGATGAACATCCCGCCCAGTCAGGAGCAGATAAAGAAGACCACTATAACACGAACTGCCCAGTGGAAAATAGACAAACATAGAAGATTAACACCAGTATCACGATCGGCCAGGTGGTACTATCTGGTCAGGAATTGTGAGAGACCTCTACTCATGAAGGATATAACAAGAAGGGAAGAAGTCAACTTCCACCGACTGAGACTGGGATACCCATGCTTTTGGGAAATAATTGTACCAGTACCAGCAGAGCAGCGCATATGCAAGACCTGCGATAATCGGAGCAGAAAACACACTGCAGCTCTACCTCATAGAGTGCCCTGGAACACAATTAGCGAGGAGAAACATACAACCCCCTATCACAGCAGAGAAGGTTGCTA
The DNA here is from genome assembly GCF_018991925.1 of Homarus americanus. Classification (NCBI taxonomy): domain Eukaryota; kingdom Metazoa; phylum Arthropoda; class Malacostraca; order Decapoda; family Nephropidae; genus Homarus; species Homarus americanus. The sequence goes on along the minus strand of NW_024734940.1, from coordinate 965,477 downwards.
GAATGCTAACCACCAACCACTCTCAAGAAACCCTACAGTTTCTTACCGAGCATCCCCCCCCACACTAATGGTGATGTACATTTAACCAAAAAGACGCTGGGGTTTTATCCCAGCAGTGGGTGGACCAGCATATTAGCTTAAGGTCCGCGTAGGTAATATTCCTACAAATCTTAAAAAAAAAAAAAAACAGTTGCTCAGACCAAGAATGCTGCTGCTCTACTCTAGGTGATGTGTGGTGTATATTTCATGACACTGTTTCACAAAATTCCCAAGGCTGTATAACTTTCCAATGGTATAACGATGTGAGGTATGATACCACGGCAGCGACAGGCATGTCGGGGGGAGACCAGCACCATGTCTAACATGGTATAGGTATAGCTGTACCAACGCAAGGCAACACTTCAATTGCAGCTTCGTTATTCGCGCCGTTGAACAAAGTGTTGTCTGTTCTGGTGAGGGTGGGTACCAACGCACTTTCCCTTGATTTTGATATGGGTGCTTGTGCAAATTTACTCTGTTCAGTGTCACATAACCACGGATTTTAAGTTCGACCTACTGACAGCAATCTCTCAGGAGTTTCAGGTTACCAACTGGACATTATGGGAGTGGTAACACTACCTCTATGCTTTTCTAGACGTGGTAAACCATTTCCTGCAGAGTTTTACATAGTCAAAGACTTTAGCTTACCAGCTGACGGCTTAATCGGTTCACTACACTCAAAGGAAGTGTTTCACTGTAAATCAGCTTGTGTGCCATGCAGATCTTCCGAATGAGATTATCAATGTCAGCTCCGGTAGGCTGCACTGCATCAGTGGGTGCTACGTTTTCTGATTGATCAGTCACTATTGTAATCTTCCACTAAGTGCCTAATGTCTGACGTAGGTAAATAAAATAAATTATCCATAAATGATAACGCAAAAAATACAAGATTATTCTCAACAACAATATTGCCCATCTATTTACAGTAAATGAATGAAATTATAAGTCAATCAGTAACAAAAGAAAAAAATATATATATTATTTCAGTAAGAAAAAAAGCAAGGCACTTATAAGTTAAAAACTAGCCTTCATGACGTCTGACGCTGATGGTATGTTCTTGAATATGTTAAATGTATGTAAAAGTTAATAAAGGTTTATGAAATACCAAAGAAACGACTTGATTTTTGACTCGAATTTCTGGTAGGTAGGTCCGAAGAGCTCCGTCTGGTACAGCCTCACATCTAGCGAAAAGTAGGTCACGGTCACTCCTTTTTTTATAGCAGAGAAAATCCAAGAAGTCGTCTCGCTATGACATTGGAGTAACGTTTCCAATGTGGCATTGATTACGTGTCCAACATGGCGTCGATGACGTAGGCCAGGGTTGAGTCACCCCTTAGAAAACTCAAATCTGATGATCCGAGCGAAGTCGAAGACAGTCGGCCAATGTAACCCGGGTGCACTGGGTCACACAGTGGGTCACACGGTGGGTCACTGGGTTCACTCCCTACAAGATGTTGATCAGAGGTCAAGAGAGTGATGGGGCAGGTGTCAACGAATCAAAACAACAAGTGAGTTGCAGGTTCTTGGATAGGCGCTTGGTGGGGACCTGGTGCTGAGGTGCCGGTTGGTGCTGGGGTGGGCTCTGGGGCTGCGGTTGTGTCTGGTCGCTGGGAGAGAAAGCTGCCTAATGTTGTAATGTTTAGCAGCTGAAATCAGTCGTCAGAGCTTCTTAAAGGCAGGGTTGTTAAGATGTTCAGGGTGTGGTAATGCTGTTTGGTATAGTGGTGCCACATATACCGGAAGTGATAAACTGTATTAAATCACTTCTAAAAAACAGAAACTCCTTAACTTGTGCATTGAAATGAAACGTGAAACGTGTAAAAAAGCATGAGTCTCTCAAAAAGAACATAAGAACATAAAAACATAAGAAAATAAGGAATCTGCAATAGGCCGGTTGGCCTGAGCATGGCAACTCCTGTCGAGAGTTACTACCACTCTCTATCAACCATGAATCTATGTAGCCTCCTTTTAAAACTTTCCAGCGTTCCAGCACTTACTATAAAGTTGCAAAGCTTGTTCCACTCGTCCACCACCCTATTTGTGAACCAGTTCCTTCCTATCTCCCTCCTAAACCTAAACTTATCCAACTTAAATCCGTTGCTACGAGTCCTATCCTGCTCGGATATTATAAGAACTTTATCTATATCCCATTTATTGATTCCTTTCACCCACTTAAAAACTTCTGTCATATCTCCCCGCACTCTTCGTCTTTCTAGGGAATGCAAGTTTAGTTTCTTTAACCTATCTTGATATGGAAGGTTTCTAGGTCCCGGAATCATTTTCGTCATTCTTCGCTGCACTGACTCCCGTGAATTTATATCCATTCAATAATAAGGGCACCAGAACTGAACTGCATAATTGAGGTGCGGCCTGACTAGCGTAAGATATAGTTGCAATAAGACCTCTGCACTCTTATTACTTACACTTCTAGATATAAAACCTAATACTCTGTTTGCCTGATTTCGAACATTAACGCACTGTTTTCTAGGCCGTAGGTCCGGGCTTACAAGTACCCCTAAGTCTCTTTCACAAGTCGACTTCTCTAGGTTGATGTTGTTAAGGCTGTATACATTGACGAATTTGTTCTTCCAGTATTAAGTACGCAGCACTTGCTGTTGTTGAATTTAATTTGCCATTTTCCTGACCACTTCTGCAGTTTATTTAAATCCTCCTGTAGTGCATTTGCATCCTGCCCTGAATTAATCTGCCGCCCTATTTTGGTGTCATCCGCAAACTTGCTTATGTCACTGCTGATCCCAGTATATAGATCGTTTATGTAGATTATGAACAAGAGTGGGCCTAGTATTGACCCCACTGGTTACACAGCCCCACTCAGATTTAACACCATCTACGCTGACCCTCTGCTTTCTATCGGTGAGCCATGATTTTATCCAATTTAAAACTTTCCCCTCGATACCATGAACCTTAACTTTTCTCAGAAGCCTGTGATGCGGTGCTCTGTCAAATGCTTTGCTAAAGTCTAAGTAAATAACATCGTAATTTTCGTCATTATCTACTACCTCGAACACTTTCCTATAAAACGTCAGCAGATTTGTTAGACAAGATTTTCCCTTTGTAAACCCATGTTGAGAGGCGTAGATAAATTTGCTTTTCTCTAAATGCGATCGGATGCTATTTGCTATAATTGATTCAAGAAATTTCCCACTACTAACGTCAAAGTGATCGGCCGGTAATTTGACGCTAAGGCTCTGTCTCTCTTTTTGAATATGGGTACTACATTTGCCTGTTTCCACAAATCTGGCACAACTCCCGTGTCTAATGATTTTGTAAATAAATTTACGAGAGGTCCGCTAATGTGTTCCCTACAATCTTTCAAGTCTCGAGGGAAAATTTCATCCGGCCCTGGGGATTTTGTCTTCTTTAATTTATTTATTCTCTTAAGAACATCCTCTTTTCTGATAGCGATATTCTTTAATTTCTTTTCTTCGTTTCCCCTAAATATCAGTTCCACCTCTGGAATTTCCTCGCGAATTTTTTCTGTGAAAACTGATAAAAAGTAGCTGTTTACTGCCATAGATCACTTCCCCCCTCCCTGACTTTAAAGGGCCATCTTTGTCCTTGACAAAGGTGGATATCACACGTGTAAAATAGAGAACGTTGTAAAGTGCTAATCAATGAATATCATTTTTTTTATATGTAACACCGATATACGTATTTTGAGTTCACGAGTTCGCTGCCACCTGATTTTACCTTCTTGTAAGGGCTGTAACGACCGGGATGACTGTCCGCAGCTCGTTTGATTGTTCCCGGCCCCACTACGGGGGCTAGACGAAAGTGAGAAGGTCTCTGCTGCCTCGTCGCAGGCCAGACACTATCAGGCTTTGACCACAGCTGTTACTTACCCTGCAGTTCGATTTTAACTCTGGTTGTGTACTCATCTGAGGTTCCGTGTTCTCGTGGGCTGATTCCCCAGTCCTTCACTCTTCGGTTGTCAACTCTGGTCACCTACTCCAGCTACTGCCGCGGCTGCCACGTGATCGCAACTTTCTCCACGCCCTATCCACAGTTCGTGACCTGGCGTCTTTCCTGTGTTGCAAGACATCGCCCACCAACGCCGGCTCCAATTGAGGAAGGTGCCCTGGACCTTCCCCTGAGAGCGGATCACAGCGTTACCAGAACATTCCACCGTTCTGGTTAGGAGAAAGATTCATCTGCAGCCGTAGGAAATACCTGTACTTTGTTGTATTGATTGATTTGTTTCAAGTAATTGTTTGATTCCAGTGCTGTTTATTTAATATTTGTGTGAGTGGTGTTAGAGTTAAATTATTGTGATTATTTTTGTTGTAAAGAGATGTAAATCTCTAACGACTGTTTGTTACCCCTAGGTTCTTGATTTTCCTTTTTATAAGATCCTGATTAGGCTGGCAAGGGTTTTACATCCCACAGGCGAGGCCTTTACAAGTGGCGACCTTGCCAGGATAGTGTCTAACCTTGGTTTTTAAGGGTTAATATTCGTTACAGGTGACTGTTTTAAGACACCGTGTGCGCGCGCTTGCTGTCTGAGGCCCGGAATTAAGTGTTGTTTGGTGCTCATCCCTTCCTTCTGTTGTGCTAATTTTGTTGCTCTCCCTCGTACTAGGGAAGTTAATTAGTGTTGGTTGGGGTGCACTGTGGATGCTGCCATAGCATTTTGTTGATGATTCACCTGGTGCGGTTCTTTTCCCTGAGGTGATTTAACTGGTCTGGGTGCGAAACCATTTAATGATTTGATTGAACCACTAAGTAGTTACTTTTATCTAGCCTTTTGTATCATTATGTTTAGTTTTGAGGAGTTCAAAGGTCAACCGGTGTCCCTGGGTCTGACAGGTGCGGAGGTTGGTCGGTATGTGATCACCCAACAGGCTGCCGAGAGAGAGGAGCGCAAAAAAGAGAGAGAGGAATGAAAGCATTGAGAGCAAGTGAGAGAGAGAGAGAGAGAGAGAGGAACGCAACAGCGAGAGAGAGGAACGCAACAGCGAGAGAGGAATGCTACAGCGAGAGAGAGAGAGGAACGCAACAGCGAGAAAGAGAGAGAGAGGAATGCAAAAGAGAGAGAGAGTTCGAATTAGCTAAGTTGCAGGCAGAAAAAAACATAGAACTAGCTAGGATTAATGCTCAAAGTCTTAGACGGGTCAAGACAGGTCAAGACGCACCTGGCGCTGCTCTAGCAGTAGCCACGTCAACTAATATGTTGGCCCATACCAACTCCCTCCCCTGAACCCTCCTCCCACACCGGAATATCAACAAGTTCTCGCCAGAAGTTACTATTTCATTTGGGAAAGGAATGGAACCAGTGTTGAATAGTGGTGAACAGTGCTTAAATCAATGAAAAACAACTCGGCAGTCACAGTTGAGTCTTACCCAAGCTAACCTTCACACAGTAAGGTCCCAGGTACCCAGTGATAATTCCCCTGAGACTCCACGATGGGGAGGCCTGGGACCACACCTCACTCACTTGAGTGAGTGAAATCCTGTGACAACAGACCACGTGGTGTCCCCATGATGCTACGACACCACGTAGTGAGGGAATTACTTCACCACATGATGCCTCTCATAACACCATCCGTGAGGGAATTACTACGCCATGTGATGCCCTCATAACACCATCTGTGAGGGAATTATTACACCACATCAGGTCCCTCATACACCATCTGTGAGGGAATTACTACATCATCAGACCCCTCTCATACACAATCTGTGATGGAATTACTACATCATAAGGTCCCTCATAACACCATCTGTGAGGGAATTACTACACCACGTCAAGCAAGTTTGCGGATGACACCAAAATAGGGCGGCAAATTAATTCAGGGCAGGATGCAAATGCATTACAGGAGGATCTAAATAAACTGCAGGGGTGGTCTGAAAAATGGCAAATGAAATTCAACACCAGCAAGAGCAGCGTACTTAATATTGGAAGAACAAGTACTTATAATGTATACAACCTTAACAACATCAACCTAGAGAAGTCGACTTGTGAAAGAGACCTAGGGGTACTTGTAAGCCCGGACCTACGGCCTAGAAAACAGTGCGTTAATGTTCGAAATAAGGCAAACAGAGTATTGGGTTTTATATCTAGAAGTGTAAGTAACAAGAGTGCAGAGGTCTTATTGCAACTATATCTTGCACAAAGTCAGGCCACACCTCGATTATGCGGTTCAGTTCTGGTGCCCCTATTATAGAATGGATATAAATTCACTAGAGTCGGTGCAGCAAAGAATGACAAAAATGATTCCGGGACTTAGAAACCTTCCACATCAGGATAGGTTAAAGAAACTTTACTTGCATTCCCTAGAAAGACGAGGAGTGCGGGGAGATATGATAGAAATATTTAAGTGGGTGAAAGGAATCAATAAATGGGATATAGATAAAGTTCTTATAATATCCGAGCAGGATAGGACTCGGAGTAACGGATTCAAGTTGGATAAGTTTAGGTTTAGGAGGGAGATAGGAAGAAACTGGTTCACAAATAGGGTGGTGGACGAGTGGAACAAGCTTAGCAGCTTTGTAGTAAGTGCGGGAACTCTGGAAAGTTTCAAAGGGAGGCTGGATAGATTCATGGATGATAGAGAGTGGTAGTAACTCTCGACAGGAGCTGCCATGCTCAGGCCAACCGGCCTATTGCAGACTCCTTATTTTCTTATGTTCTTATGTTCTAAGCCCCTCATAACACCACCTGTGAGGGAACTACTACTCCACGTGGTGCCCCTCATAACGCCATCTGTGAGGGAGTTACTACACTACGTGTCTGCTGTTCAACACCTCAGCTCACATGATCTACGTGACCTCCGCTGTAAACATTAATCAATTCAATTTCAATTTCAATTGTTTATTCCTTGATAGAGGAAGCGGGATCCTAGTGCTGTCACTAGGTACCCCTGTACAATGACACCAGAATCATCTGGCAAGTGTGAAAAGTATATACAGTATAAATATTATAAAGGGGCTTACTAAAGCCTAAGGAAGGAAGGATGTTCCTTTAACACATAATTAATATTATTTACAAAATATCTGGCCAGTATTGGGAGGATCATCGTGTCTCCGTCAGGGGGTCGTGGAGTGGTGGTCCAGCAGGCGTCACGGAAGCGTTGTGTGTGGGGACATCTTAGGAGGTAGTGGATAAGGGTGCGGCTGTCGGGTCTTCTGCATAACGCACAAGAGCGTTGCTCAGGGGATGTGGGGATACCAATCTCCCAAGCAAAGTCATACCCGATGATGATACGGGCAGCAATCACGTCCCCCTTCCGCGACCCTTTCCCGTAGACGTACGAGAAGTCAGGAAGTTTACGGAGGACATCGTACCATGTGGGCGGGGAGTCCAGGGGGATGGCTGCTTCCCGAGCTTCTCTCTGTTTGCGGCGGATTTGGGTCCTAATCTGTAAGAGTGTTCGAGGAACAACGTAGTCAGGTGTGGCCTTGTTGCAGCCAGTCTTGGCAAGGTCATCTGCTGCCTCATTCCCCAAGATACCGACATGACTAGGTATCCATAGGAATGTCACAGGACGGCCTTCATCCTGAAGTGTGGATGTTAACCCTCGTATTCGGAGGATGAGGTCCTTATTTTCCCCAGATCCAAATGCGATCCCGTCGAGAGCAGACCTGGAATCGCAGCAGACAAGCAAGGGGCAGAAACCATCTGCTTCTTCCTCAGCGAGAAGGGCAGCAAGGAGGGCTATTAGTTCAGCCTGAGTGGAGGATGCCCCGTCAGAAACTCTGAGAGACAGTTTGATAGGCTCAGGGGCATGAGGACGGGAGATGTAGACACCAGCCCCGGCCCTACCTGTAGCGGGGTCAACAGAACCATCAGTGTAGAGGACGACCCTACCTGGGGACCAGTGAGCGATCCTGGAGAGGTGGTATTTGCAGAGAATAACAGGGTTCACCTGGGATTTCGGGAGCGGTCCACCGAGGGCAATCACTTCAGGTTGAAAATCCAGCCAGGGAGAAGGAGACGAACCAACAGCAGGGGTGACAACAATATCAGGCAGGAGGTCGTGTTCCTGAAGGGCTCGGATGAGTGACCCTCGCCACTGTCTTCTAGATGGAGGTCGGTCTCGGACAGCAGTAGTCAAGTTGGTTTGGACATAGTTGCCCCTAGGATCCCGTAGAATGGAAACGGCAGTTTTTAGGTAAAACTCCTGGACACGATCCTGTAAGGGGGAAAGACCAAGTTCGGTATATAGAGAAGTAGAGCGTGTCCACTGAGGAGCCCCAAGGATGATACGAGCAGCTTTCCTCTGGATAACTTCGAGACGGTTGACAGCAGTCCGACTAATGTTGACGAGGGCAGGGGCGGCGTAGTCGACACAGGAACGGACAAAAGACTTGTACATGGTGAGAAGTACAGGGATGCTGGCACCAAGGGAACCCCTGCACATGGTAGAGAGGGGAGCGAGACGCCGAAAACATATGTCTCGAAGATAGCGGACTTCAGGGATCTGACAACGTGTGCGAGTTACATACACACCCAGGTATTTTGTCTCATTAACCCAGTCCAAGGGCGTTCCTGATAAGAAAAGGGGTGGAGGTACAACACGACCGTGCCACATGGCTTTTGTTTTCGCAGTTGAAAGAAGGAAACCAAGTGAATCACACTCTCTGGAGACCAGATCAAGGGCTTCCTGCATGCTGAGGTAGTCAGGGGCTTGGAGGAGGACATCGTCGGCATATCCTGAGTGGACAACTTCTGTCGGCCACGGGAGTGATGCAATGGAGTGCATGAGAGTGTTAAACAAGGTGGGACTCAGGACTCCACCTTGAGGGGTGCCGAGGTTCATTTCTTGAACAGGAGACATAGAGCCTTCTACGCGAACCCGGGCCTGACGTCCAGTGAGGTAAGAGGCGATCCATTGTAGAAGTCTCCCTTTAACCCCTAACCGTGCAAGTTCAGCTAAAATGAGGGCAGGCTGAGCCGTATCAAAGGCTCCCTTGATATCAAGGAAGACGGAGACGCGGGCAGTCTGATTGCAATAAAAGGAAGCAATGGAGTGTGCTGTGCTGCGATGTTGAATGAAACCATTGAGGGAGTTGTGGAAGCCGCCTATGGTGTGAAGAAGGCGACGATGGAGTATCCTCTCCATCATCTTGCAAACACAGGAGGTAAGACTAATGGGTCGATATTTCCCAGGATCTCCCGGCTTAGGGATGGGGATAATAGTGGCATTTTTCCAGTTGGACGGGAGAACCCCATGTTCATAAGACATATTGTAGAGAGCAAGCAAGGGGCCGTTAAGAATATTAGTACAGGCGTTGAGGACGGAGTAGGTTATCTGATCATCCCCAGGAGAGGTGTCTTTTCTAGAGCGACGAGCACTGTCAAGCTCGAACTGTGTGATGGGATGATCAGTGGGGGCAGGGGAGGTAAGAGCAGCACGAACAACAGGCTCAGACGCATCGATGCGGGCCTGCACTGCCTCCTGCATTGGATCTGGAAGTGCCTCTGGGGAGGAAGCTCGTGCCCAGTCCTCCATTAAAGAGCAGGCAAGGGAGGCGGGATCAGGGTGGGGAGGAGGCCTCCGTCGAGTACCCCGTATAGCATTAATCCGATTCCATACATAAGAGGGTGACGACTGGAACGATAGAGACCCCGTGAAGGATAGCCAGTCCGCCTCACGTATCCGACGGCGCTCCTGAGTTGCAAAGGAGCACCAATTTTTGAAGTCTTCCCAGTCCTCTGGAGACCGAGACCTCCGTATGGCAGAGTGGAGATCACGGGTTACCTGCCGGAGATGTCTCATGGCAGGGATACGATACCAGTAGTTGGTGGCACTTCTGGGGTGACGGGGAGGGCGTGGAGGGGTAGCGCGATTGACAGAGTCATACACGGCATCAACAAAATCAGCGCTGTAAGAGTCAAGGGACTGAGGGACAACATAGGAATCCGCCCAGGTAGAAAGGTATTGGGTAAAGGAAGGAACAGCATCTTGTGTGAGACGAAGGCGAGGGGATCGATAAGGAGTTGATGTCGGGGCAGAGAAGGAGAGCCTGAGATGGGTAGTAACGGCAAGATGGTCACTATACAGAGCAGGCTCGGTGCAGACGGTAGGATGAAAGGAAGTATGACCGTTCAATAGTAAGCCAACATCAAGGAAACTATGGGGGAGGCGAGTAGGATCGTCAGGACAAAGAAAGCGAACATCATCATCCCCATTAAGAAACTGTGAGAGATGTGATCCATTAAGGGTACATGGAGTGGGATGATCCGGAGTAAGAGTGGGATGGCGGGCATTAAAGTCGCCAAGAACAATAGTGGGAACCCCATCATGGAGGTCGTGAAGAACCTGGGGGTCCAGAGAATTACTCTTGAAATGAACATTGACTACACGAAGGGTCCGGTCACCAAGAGTAAGGGAGACAGAAAGTAATTCAGACGGGGGTCCATGTGAGTCAGGTGAAGGGAGACGAACAGATGGAATGGTGTTACGCACAAGGGTGAGGAGGCCACGAGCCTGCCCACGGTACCGAGGCAGGGTGTAAACAGAATAGCCAGAGAGGCGGAGTGGAGTAACATCGTCTGTGATGGTTTCCTGAAGTAGAGCAACATCTACTTGATGGGAGAGCACAAACTGGGCGAGGTCTGTCCGGCGAGGTCTAAGTCCCTGGATGTTCCATTGTAAGAAGAGGAGGGAACGGCCTCCGGTGTGAGATGAGTCGGAGGGGCTAGACAGGGCTCCAGAGGAGGTACCAAATTCTGTTGAGAGAAATGGAGAGGGAGGAGTGGGAGAGCGAGGGATGGATCCTCCATCTCGGGAGATGGAAGGAGGCGGGTCATCAGGGCTTGCAAAGCGCGCCCCTGTTGGGTCAGGGTGTCCAGAATGAGTTGTTGTTGCTTCTGCAATGTCGCAATTGTTTTCACAAACAAGTCGAGTTGGGTTGAGAGAAGGTTGATTTGCTTGGAGTGGCGATCCAGACGGAGAGTGATTGTTTCCATAGAACCAACTTGGTGTACCTGTGCATGAGCTGGAGGTGGCGGCGAGGATTGCCGAGGGCCCGACTGGGCATGTGGTGGTGGTAGCGACGGAGAGGGACGGTGAGGGTTCAGTTGAGTAAGAGGTGGTGGTGCTGGTGAGAGACAGCGGGGGTCCGGGTGGGCAGGAGATGGTGGTGACTGTGTGGCAGGGCCGGCAACGACCTTGTTCCAAGAACGGTAGGGAGAGGGAGGGAGGGGAGAAAGGATGGGTGGTAGGGGTGATGGAGGGGGTGGTAGAGGAGAGGAGATCAATGGGAAATCCTTGGTGGATGGAAGAGGCGGTGGTGGATAGGATTGAGGTTTGGTTGACAGGGGCTTCGTCAGAGACGAGGGCGGTGGTACAAGGTAAGTTTTCCCCGGGCGAGTGCCAGGACGCTGTGGGCAATTGGCATTCCAGGCGTGGTGACTGCCATGGCAATTGACGCACCGTGGAATAACTGGGATTTTGTTCTGAATTTTCGATTTGCATTCCACTGTGTCGTGAGGACCTGCACAGAAACCGCAGGCGACCATCCTCGTGCACTCCCAGGTGCGGTGTTTCCACGATTGGCAACGACCACAGATTTTCGGGGTTCCGATAAATCGGTCGAGAGGACAGTTGTGAATTGGTCCTACATTCACCTTCGGGGGGAGGGGGCCCACCCACCAGCCGATGAGTTCGTTGGATGGATGTTTGGAGACCGGGTTGATGCGGCGCTCCATGTCCAGTAGTTGTGGGAGAAGAGGGCGAAGATCGTCGATAGGGATCTCCCAGGGTACGTGGCGAACCATTACCTTGGTACGACGAGTTTCTGGGGTGATGATGGTGAACTTCAGCATCACCTCCCCCTGGGGAGCAGGAAAGCCCACCTGAGTGAGCAGGCGTACCGTCTCGTCCATTTGTGTGGTGACTATCACGGCTGTGGGACCTCGGCGGAGGCGAAGTGTTGAGTCCTGAAGTGGAGAGCAGTGACGGAAGAACCAGGTCGTCCGTGTGCTCAGAGGCAAGTCCCGAGGGAAGGCGAGACGACGAAGGCGCGACGGGGCAGGGAGACAAAGGGAATCCCCTATGTCCATCGTCGGCGGAGGGTCGGTCATTGAGCCACATGTAGGCTCACTTGGGGACCCTGATGACAGGAGTCCACCCTCTACAGCCCCAGAAGGGGTGCAAGGGGGAGCCGTGGCCCCTGCTGGAGACCCTGACTTCTGAGGTTTCTGCTTCTTCTTTGACGTGTCTTCAAGAAGAAAGTCGTCAGCATCACTGTCACCTACTGCCGCCGTTTCCAACGAACGGGAGCGTTTAACGGCGGGCATAGGACACGTTGGCAACACTGCAGTCAGGTGGAGTGGTAATGACGTCACACTATCACACTGCGCATGCGCAAACTTGAAAACTTTGCTCAGAGGGATCGGGTGGTAGGACCAGATGTTTTATCCCCAAAAAATAACAAAGTCCAAAAGTAACAAAAAAATATATGCCACTGTGCTGATAACTGGGTCTTACTGTAGTTGTCTACACAGGCTGGGATTGGTAGACTCTCTGAATTCGTCAGAAATACGAATTTTAAGGAGCAGTCTCTTACAGCCTTTGTTGACACTACGCACGCATGCGCGTTTCTCAATTATTTCTCTTACAATTGACAACACAACATACATATATTGTTTCTCACTCTTGTTTTTTTTTTAATTTTTTTATTTCTTTATGGATCTTTATTATTATTATTATTGTTGTTATTATTATTATTATTATTGTTGTTGTTAGCATTATTATTATTATTGTTGTTGTTAGCATTATTATTATTATTATTATTATTATTATTATTATTATTATTATTATTATTATTATTATTATTATTATTATTATTATTATTATTATTTAAGATAATGGTGTAAAACCTAGTTTGCCTGCTTATCGTGAAGGAGAAGGCATTGCCTCCTACCTTGTTAGGTTTCAACGGGTAGCTGTGCTAATTGGTGTGGACAAAGATAGCTATGCTGTAAGATTGGGTAGCCTACTGAGTGGGAAACCGGTACAGATTTAAACGTCCCTGTCTGCCGAAATCACTAGAGATTACTCTTTGTTGAATCAAGCTCTCTTGAGAGGGTTTAACAAGACTTCTCATGGTTATCGTGTTGATTTCCGAAGAACAAAACTTAGGGCATGGGAAACATAGCAGCAATTTTCAATCCCCCTGGGTCCTTTGGTTCAACAATGGCGTCAGAGGTTGATGAAACCTTTGTGTCTCTCACTAACTATATGATATTGGATCAGTTTTTGTCTTCTCTACAGCCAGACCTGAGAATATTCATGAAGGAACGCAGGCCAGCGACGCTAGGAGAAGCTGTAGAACTTGCTAACAACTGGGCGTCAGCTCGCAACTCCTACCCCAAGTCTCCCACTCCTCCAGTGAAGAACACGAAGCCTCCGGCCTCCAAGGAACCAATCAAAGGAGTAGAGAAGAGAAGTTCACCGGCCGTGCTGTGCCACAGCTGCTGAGAAGAAGGGCACATTCGTTCTCATTGTACCAGGAATCCCCGTGCCTTCCAATCTACCGACATTCATCAGCCCAGCTACAAGGTCGGATTCAGTTTGGAAGACAGGGGCTGTCCACGTTATTGTGTCAGCGGAACGATAAATGGGTCTTGGGCCTCTACTATCACTAGGGACACCGGTTACTCGTGTATTCTTGTCTCTGAGGAAGCCCTGCCTGACACTGACGTCTCCAGCTGCCTGAAGGTTAGTGTCGCCGATTACGTAGGCCGTGTTGACCTGTTGTTAGGTGCTACCTGCGTTGCCCCTATTTCATTGGTTGGTCTGATGTGGTAAGAGCGCCCATTAAATTCGCTAGTGTTCTCATTGGTAATGTTCCCGGAGTTCGTGACCCTAACGACCCGGAACCCTTAAAACTCTCCTCGCCACCTGCCGACGTCGCCTCACCACCTGCTGGCGTCGCCTCGCCACCTGCCGACGTCGCCTCGCTGTCTTCATAGGAAGACTTATATAAAGGTTGCTAATCAATTTTACTGGCCAGGTATGGGAGGGGATATTAGAGGTTTTTGTAGTTGTGATCAGTGCCAGCGTATGTCCGCCAAGGGTAGAGTCCGTCTTGTTCCTCTTAAGCCTTTACCCATCATTACAGAGCCATCTTCTCAGATCGTCCCAGATTTTGTTGCACCGCTCTCACCCCCTTCCTCTAAGAGGCCTATATTATATCGAGCTAATTTGTTAAAGAACTATCATCGCAGGGCCCACATTAACTTTGATCGTGTTCTTGACGACGTTCCCAAGCTGGAGTCAGTCGAGGCACTACCCTGGAGGACTTCGTGTGAAGTTCAGGAGCCAGACTCGGATGATCTCGGTTGTCAGTTACCGATAACACCGGATGGTATAGAAGAATCCTGTACGACTGGCAATGGGACCAAACTTAACCCTTGACTGAAGTGGCTCCCACGTGCAGTTTCTTGATGTGGCCTTACGATATTTGGATATCATGCTACCACTTTCCTACTGTGACCAATCTCAATTTTTTTTCTCTGTATATTTAACCATTTGTTTTAATTTACTTTACAGTGCATTTTTGTTGGGGGAGCTGTGTACTGTAAGGTCTGTAACGAGCGGGATGGTTGTTTTCTGCTCGTTTGCCTGTTTGGGGCCCCACTAGAGGGGTAGACGGAGGTGAGAAGGTCGCTGCTGCCTCGTCGCACACCAGACATTATCCAGCCTTGACCACAGCTGCTACTTCCCCCGTTGTTTGATTCCAACTCTGGTTGTGTACTCATCTGAGGTTCCTGCTGGCTCGTGGGCTCATTCCCCAGTCCTTCACTATTCGGCTGTCAACTCTGGTCACCTACTCCAGCTACTGCCGCGGCTGCCACGTGATCGCCACTTCCTCCACGCCCTATCCACCGTTCGTGCCCTGGCGTCTCTCCTGTGTGGCAAAATATCGCCCACCATGGCGGGCGCCAAGTGAGGAAGCTGCCCTGGACCTTCACCCGAGAGCGGATCACCGCGTTACCAGAACATTCCATTGTGCTGGTTAGGAAAAAGATTCATCTGCAGCCGTAGGAAATACCTGTACTATGTTGTATTGATTGTTTTGTTTCAAGTAATTGTTTGACTCTAGTGCTGTTTATTGAATATTTGTGTGATTGGTGTAAGAGTTAAATTATTGTGATTATGTTCGTTGTAAAGAGATGTCAATCTCTAACGGCTGTTTGTTACCCCTAGTAAACCCATGGTTCTTGACTTTCCTTTCTATAAGATCCTGATTAGGCTGGCAAGGGATTTATATCCCACCTTCTCTTTACCTGTTGTAATCACTGATGAAGATTCTGTAGAGTCAGTATTAAAGGTAAACAAGAAGTAACAAATATTTGTTTATAGGTTAAGTTTTCAAACCCAAATGGCTCTATTTTCCCTGTATTAAGAAAATATACTATTGCACTACACATCACCATCCACTTATCCCCACCTCACCTCACCACTACACTTCCACAGCACACCTCGCCACCCCTCATAGTGTAATACAGCTTCTGAATTACTCGTGGTATTTCTTTAGTTCCTTGATCATCCTAACCCCCCTTGCCCCACACATCCCTTTTTCATTCTCTATATCCAACCGATCACACTTCTCTTGTATTAGCTCTGTCAAACAAACAGCAATACTTATATAAATGTGGGCTATATACATTATGTTCATTTAAATATATCACCCACGGTAACTAGGCTATGAGCACTGAGTAGTCATAATTATAAAAGTACATGTGACAGCGTTTTTCCACTGACCTATCACCCACGTCAAATGTGTGTTCACGATGCTTGTTATACCTACGCTACACAGCTCATAGCGTCAATTACGGTGATATGTGCATTAACTAGGTGGTAAGGAAAAGAGATGTTTAGTTATAGTGGGGAGGTTATATGGGGAGGTGTGGTGGGGAGATGTGGTAAACGAGGTGTGGTAGGAAGGTGAGATGGGGAGATGTTGTGGGGAGGTTGGATGGGGAGATGTTGTGGCGAGGTTGGATGGGGAGGTGTGGTGGGGAGGCGTGTTGGGGAGATGAGATAGTAAGGTAGTGTGGTGGGTAGTTATGATTGGGACGGGTAGTGGGGAAGTAAGATGGCGAGGTGAGGTGGGGATGAGATGTGGTGGGAAGGTGAGATGGGGAGGTGTGGTGGAAAAGTGAGGTGGAAAGTTATGGTTGGAAGGTGAGATGGTGAGGTGTGATTGGGAAGATGTGGTGGGTGAGGTGAGATGGGGAGGTGTAGTGGGAAGGTGTGGCGGAAAAGTGAAATTGGGAGGTGTGGCGGGAAGGTGTGGTGGGGAGGTATGGTAGGGAGGGGTGGTGGGTAATGCGAGATGTTGAGGTGTGGTGGGGAAGAGAGATTGGGTATGGTGAACATGTGAGATGGGGTTGTGATGGTGAGGAAGGGTGATGGGGATGTGAAATTGACGTGTGGTGGGGAGGTGAGAAGCGGAGGTATGGCGGGGATGTAAGATGGTGTGGTGGGTAGGTGTGGTGGGGAGGCATAGTGAGGAGGAGAGGTATGATGGCTCACGTGTCACTCAGTCCCAGAGCCGACACACGCTCGCTCGAAGGTAAGGGTTGTCTCGCTCACTCTACCCAGTCCTTCACCAGAGATCCAAGGAGACAATATTGTGATTTGTTTTAAAAGTCAGACTTATTAGTTGTTTTTGACCTTTCTGGTGTACGTTCTCGTGTTTGAGTGATCAGTTTTATCTTAGTTTTTTTTTTATTGAAGTTTAAGAATGTTTCCTTAGAGTGTATGTACATTAGGTGAAATAAGCGGAGGTTCCTAATCTTTATGAGATTCTTTTTCGTGAGATCCATTTTTTTCGAGTTTAATTTTGTTTTTAAAGCTTTTATGATCTTGCTTTTGAGTTTAGAGGGTTATCATAATGTTATAGTGTACTGTATTACCTGACGAGGCTGTTAAATTTCTCTGAAAAGTTACTTTACGATTTTGAGAGACACTATAACACAACGGACGTAGGATTTTAACAACTCTACCTGGACACCAGAAGTCGCGGTTTTTATTTTGTTTTATTTGGGGATTAGCCGACCAGGGCACAGGTCAATGACCCAAATCAGGTCCTGGGGGCGAAAATAATAATAATTATAATAATAATAAACAATAATTAATAAAAGATTATATAAAATGTTAAAAAGAATATAATATATTATAATATAATATAAAATAATATAATATCTTGTATTAGCCCCTGTCTCATGGCAACAACAATTATATAAATTTGTATTAATACATTTAGTTTATATTATCCAATCACCCCACTGTAATTGTCCATAAGCTGTTCATGCGAGGGGAAATTCCACTATCAGTAGGCCGACCTTGAGAATATAGAGTTAGCCTGGCCTCTCCTTCAGAGCCCCTCACAGGAACCAGTCCTCACAGGCACCAGTCCTCACTTGAAGCTCACGAGAATCGAACGGGTTACCTAACTCAGTCAAGCTGAGCCCCCGTCCTTAACTAACATTCACAGCTTACAGTGCTAATTACGGTGCATCTACTAAGAGACTGTGACCAATATAGTTTTACCAATAAATGGAGAAAAGACCATATTGGGTTTGTAACTTAACTCCTCAACTTATTTATATTTAAGCCAAGTTAAGGGAACTCTACCCAAAGCTTGTATACAAAGGTGGCAGCGAAAAGATAGAACCATTAACTGAACCAGTGAAGCAGTGTAACTAACTGTGCAAGGAACCGACATCACTGTAACCTGATACGCCGTCTCTTAATTTACTTTAATATCCAAGTTTTAGGCGTGACCAAACAAAAGAAAAGTGAAGTAAATCAAGAGGGAATAAAAATAAATAAAGTAAACCTTTAAGAATTTAATTAAATAAAAAACTAACACAATAAAGAGCCTCGTAGGCTGTCACAACAAATTGATTCACTATCGAAACCTTTAAGATACAAATGGTACTAACACATCGAAACATCAAAAGAATACAAATAAAGCATTGGATTACGTTAACACTGCATAAACATATAAAATAACTAACACTGAATTACTTAAAGGTAACTAAGCAAGCACTGATGGACACATAAGAGACATGAATAGGTTCTCACATAGATATACCACATTGGTAGCGACAGGAACAACACAGAAATAAAATAAGTATAAGTAGCAGGTGACGGGTGTCACTCAAAAGAACGTGAACTGAATGACAAGAGGACTGGACTGAACTCCGTCTGCTGGTGGGGTACTATATATAGGGTCGGCTCCCGCCAGTGCGACATGCAGGTGAAACATGGGTCATTTAACGATGCAGATGGTCGTTAGAGAAACAAAGAATGCTTGTTACAATACTTAATGAAGAAATAAGATGGCTTGAACAAATAACAGTTAAAACCTTAACAGCACAGGGTAAGGTGACTAGATCATAAAATAGTAAATATAACACATCATTACAGGAATAATATGGAACAACATGGAAGTATGTTATAAAAAAAATTATAGAAAAATACGACACGGATGTAACACTTCCCCTCATAAAATAAAATTTTTGCTTGCACAAATTTTCATATGACATAAGTGTTCATTCTGTGGGTCTATATAACAGATCAGCCAGCACATTGTCTGAACCCTTAACATGTGTAATATGTAAATTATAGTTCTGAAGGAACAAACGCCAGCGAATTAATCTCTGGTTTTTAACTTGAATGTTTTGAGAAACTGCAATGGTTTGTGATCTGTATAAATAACAATAGGACTACTTGGTAATAAATAATAACTGAAATGTGAAAAGCTAGGATAATTGACAGCAATCCTTTTTCCCCTATTGCATAGAGGGTTTGAGCTGGATTGAATTTTTTACTATAGAATGCCACTGGGTGGTCTACACTGTCATCATCCTCTTGCAACAGGGCAGAACCTGCAGCAAGATCACTAGCATCACAGGCTAGCTTGAAAGGCTTAGAAAAATTAAGGGCTGTCAAAATAGGGTATGAGCATAATACATTTTTCAAATTTTGAAAAGAATCCTGACACCTTGAAGTCCAACAAAAAATATTACTCTTCTTCAACAAATCAGTAAGGAGTAGTGCCAACTCGGCAAAATTACAAATATATCTCCGGTAATAACCCACACAACCCAAAAATCTGCGGACTTGTCGTTTGTTACATGGAACAGGCATCTGAGAAATAGTGTCACACCTTGCTGTGGAAGGAGCAAGTTTCCCCAACCCAATTACATGTTCCAGATACAAAAGTTGAGCACAAACAAATTCTGACTTAACAAAGTTTATAACAAGTCCTACATTTTCTAACTCAGTGAAGAGAGCGTCTAGCTGACATAAATGGTCTGACCAAGACCCAGAAAAAATTACAACATCATCTAAATATACTACACAACCAGGCAAATTGGCCGTGACTTGTGACATCAGCCTTTGAAAGGTGGTAGGGGCATTGCAAAGCCCGAAAGGCATAACATTAAATTCATAGGTCTTACCTAATGTCACAAAACTGGAGATGTCTTTAGCACGACGGGTCAATGGTACTTGCCAAAATCCTCAAAGGCAATCAATCTTAGAGAGGAACTTGGCGTTCCCTATTGCTTCGATGCAGTCGTCGACTCTTGGGAGAGGGAAGCTGTCCTTGCTGGTGACGGCGTTGACCTTGCGGAAGTCGATGCAGAATCGAAGAGTGCCATCCTTCTTCGGTACGAGAGTGACTGGTGAGCACCACTCGCTGGTCGCTGGTTAAGTGATGCCTATGGACTCCATGTTGGCCAACTCCTGCTTCACTTCCTCCACCTGGCTCGGATGAATACGGTAGGGAGCCTGCTTGATAGGCTTAGCAGAACCAACATCAATATCATTCACCACGGCAATGGTACAGCCAGGCCTGTCTTGGAAGACAAGAGGATGTTGTTGGATGGCGGCCAGCACGTCAGCTCTCTGGTGTCCCAGTAGATGCTGTAGCTTCTCCTGCAACTCCACGGAGTTGGACTGCCAAACCCTGACTGATGACAGGGCGAGTGGACTTGCCCCTTCTTCTTCCTCTTCTTTCTCACAGTCTACCGAGAAAGTGTCAATGGCACACACGGGAACTGGGTCATCACCAACAGATGGGGATGCTGGGCGTGTGTGGTACAGCTTGATGGTGTTGACGTGACATAAGCGCTGTAGTCGGTGCCTGTCACGGGTAGAGATAATATAATTTGTAGGGCTTACCTTCTTCACCACTCTATATGGCCCACTGAACTTTGCATGGAGCGCCTCTCCATGTCTCGGCAAGAGAATGAGAACTTGATCTCCTATCTGGAATTCTCTGTGTCTGGCACGCTTGTCGTACCATGTCTTGGTCTTGGACTGCGACTGCTGTAAGTGGTCTGCAGCAAGGCTCCAACATCTTAGAAGCTTCTCTCTAACAATTCCTACTAAACTTAATACACTAATGCTCTATTCACTACTACCTAACAATCTATCTCTAACTATGTGCAAAGGACCTCTTATTTGATGAGCGAAAACAAGCTCATAAGGGGTGAAACCTGTGGTTTCATTCGGGGCATCCCGAAGAACAGACAAAATATAAGGTAAATCTATATCCCAAGAAAACTCATGCTGCAAAGCATACTTGCACAAAATAGTTTTTAAGGTTTGGTGTGAACGTTCTACTGCACCCTGAGTCTGGGGGTGGTAAGGAGAAGATACACAATGAACTATTCCCAACTCTGTTAGGGCTTCCTTCAAAACTTTTCCTACTAAATATGAAGTACCGTCCGTTTGAACATGGTACGGCAACCCAAAGTGGCTAAAGAGGTCAAGCAAGCATTTAACAAGGGCCTTAGCAGTAACTTCCCTAAGAGGTACAGCATGCAAGTACCTAGTGGAGGTATCAATGACTGAAAATAAATATTCAAACCCACTAGAAGTTTTAGGCAGAGGGCCTACAATGTCACACTGTACTGTTGCAAAGGGCTCAGGTACGTGAGGTATTCTTACAAGTGGAAAAGGTGGAATAGCCTGATTGGCTTTGCCTACCTTTCGACAAAAATGACAGTACTTACAATATTTAGTGACATCTCTCCTCATACCTGGCCAATAGAACTTTCTGGCCAGCCTGTTGAACGTCTTTCGGACACCTTGATGTCCAGAAAAGCAACCGTCATGGGCCAGAGCTAGAACATGTTGTCTGTAAGTGTGTGGGAGAACTATTTGAGTGATAGACGCCCAGTCCGCGTCTTCCTCTGACATAGTCGATGGGAGCCAGCGGCGGCACAAAACACCGTCTTGACTGAAATATCTCGTGGTAGGGCCTGAATCATTGGCAGAATCGGACACCTGGTCAAACAAGAGCCGTAATGAATCGTCTTGCTCTTGCTCAGCTATTACAGCAACTCTCCCGGTCACAGCATTAACTGCGGAATAAATGTCTTGGGAAGCAATTGGGTTAGCAAAAAGTCCTAAGGAAAGTGAATCATCTACATCAGGAGTTTCATTATGATCATTAGTCATTGACATAGAACGAGTCACAGCACACAAACGGAAAACACCGGGCATATCATCTTCAAGGTGTTGCAGCTCTGCAGTAAACTCTGGTTTTTCCCGCAGCACAGGAGGTGGGGTTACGTTCCCCATTTGACCTCCCGCCAAATCTTTACCGAGTATGAGGTCCACTCTAGCAACAAGAAGACTTGACACGTACTAAAACAGGCAGCTCGTGCACGCAGGCTACGTTAGCTATCCCCGAAAAACCAAAGGAGCTGCACCTTGACCCCAAAGGGAGCCCAAAACGACGCATTTGTCAGTCTTCCTCGCCGCAACAACACCCTCTTTGATGAGAGTTTGGAGACAACCCGAATCTCTCAAAATAGTGACTGGTGTTTCGACACCATCAACTTCTACCGTGCCTTGTGACTAAAAGGGACCAACGTCTGGGTCAGTCACAAAACTCCTGGAAGAGATCAAAGTCTCGTGAGGCGAAAACCGAAATTGCACTCTCTTGTGCTTCACCTTATTTGGCTGCAGCCTTGTCCAACAAAAATCCGCCTTATGACCCGGCTTTCCACAGAAACTACAAATAAATTAGAAAATTTGGACGCCCCATTAGGTGGCGAACGAGTCCAGCTCCTCCTGTCATGCACAAAATTATTACTCACAAAATTACCATTGTTAGTATTCCCTTGTCTCGCTTTGTGGAGAGAGGGATTAAAAGTCCTTTGAACCTGTGGGGGGGGGGGGCTTAACATCATTGTTAGTCCTACCATGCCTCAAAACAAATCCATCAGCATGCTTAGAAAAAATATCACAAGTGTCAAAAGGTTGTTAGTGAATCCTGGCAAGGTCGCCAAAACTGTTACGTCGTCTCTTAATTTACTTTAATATCTAGGTTCTAGGCTTAACCAAACAAAAAGAAAAGTGAAGTAAATCAAAAGGGAATAAAAATATATAAAGTAAATCTTTAAGAATTTAATTAAATAAAATACTAACATAATAAAGAGCCTCGTAGGCTGTCACAACAAATTGATTCACTATCAAAACCTTTAAGAAACAAATGATACTAAAACATCGAAACATCAAAAGAATAAAAATAAAGCATTGGATTACGTTAACACTGCATAAACATATAAAATATCTAACACTGAATTACTTAAATGTAACTAAGCAAGCACTGATGGACACATAAGAGACATGAATAGGTACTCACATAGATATACCACTTTGGTGGCTACAGGAAGAACACAAAAATAAAATAAGTATAAGTGACAGGTGTCACTCAAAAGAACGTGAACTGAATGACAAGAGGACTGGACTGAACTCCGTCTGCTGGTGGGGTCCTATATATAGGGTAGGCTCTCGCAAGTGCGACATGCCGGTGAAACATGGGTCGTTTAACGATGCAGATGGTCGTTAGAGGAACAAAGAATGCTTGTTACAATACTAAATGAAGAAATAAGATGGCTTGAACAAATAATAACAGTTAAAACCTTAACAGCACAGGGTAAGGTGACTAGATTATGTAATAGTAAATATAACTCATCATTACAGGAATAATATGGAACAACATGGAAGCATGTTATAAAAAATAATAGAAAAATACGACACGATCGTAACAAACCCAAGTAACACTGAAATTTTCTAAGTGTTATTCTCCAAGGCAACAGACTACATACCGTATATGTTTCGTGAGCATCTTTATATGTGAAGTGATATATTTAAATGTGATCACAAATAGACATACAATTTTTTTTGACTTAATAACATTTAAGTGAGTTAACATAATTCACTGTAGTGTGGGAGTATCCATCACTACAAAGACTCAACGTCAGACACCCCACTTCCCCAACTCTCAAGTGTTGTGGAGATGCTGTCTGTACATTTTTTTTTCCATTCTCAAAGAACAACCAACCCATACAGGTACAGTGCAACCCTGTGACCAAGGCACAGTTGAGAAATTCCTGTTAAACATCCCAAGTTGTTTAACTAAGTGTTTCTGTGATTTGTAAAAACAGAGTGTTGTAAATTCTTTGTGAAACCAGCTACATCTGGTACAGGCCAACTACTTGATCTGTCATACTCAATCAACTCCAAGAGGTCTTCCAGCTCCAAGGTGCATTAACCTATGTGACCTCACAGGATCGTCTGACGACATCAGTGAACCCTGAGCTCGAGTTCGTCATCCAACACCCTCTATTGTCTGACCGTTGTTACTGTCATCAACACCAGACGCCATCACGAATTCTTCAAGGACGTCATCTTTAAACTACACACCAGCAACCCTGACCGTGAATCTCGACCAGCTGACTGTCATCCAAGCCGCTGAAGTCTACGGAATTAAAGGCCAGATTTTCAAGAAATTCCAAGAATTCTACAATCAAGCCAACAGTAATAGGTAGGACAAGGACACACTATATTAAACACACATTAACATATTCGACAGTGCAGCATCACACATTATTGTAGGATAATGTTTAATTTGTAAGTGTCTTACTTATTATTATTTGATATGTATAAATTCACTGAAGTTCTCGAGAACCAGTAATAATTTTTTTCTTGCCAATTATTACGATATTTTACAAACATTTGCTGTAAATGGCTAGGCAAGGTTTTTGAATAGACTGACTTTTCATGTCTATTTAACACTGATGGATGATTTTTTTTAATTTAATTAGTTCAGATATTATCGATTTGAAGGAGATTTAAGATAACGTTTCAGATAATTCTGACGACGCACTCAAGTCTGACACTGTACTAGTTACTGGTACTAGTGTGAATACTGAACACATAGAATTAATAGATTGGCTAGAAACGCAAGCGCCCTTACTGCGCGACATTTCTGTTGAGAGTAGTGAACACTTAAGTGATCAATCGCATGACGATTTATGTCGTGTAATTCCAAGATCAGGTAATACGTACAATGCAACACCTGATTACGAGCAGGATACCTCTCAGTCTACAGAATCTGACAGTGTGGCAGAGATTACTTTCCCTCTAGCATCCATTCATCTTTCAGTTAGATCTAAGTCGTCTAGCAACTCACTAACCATGGCTACATCTAATATCAGCATGTCATCTAACCAACCTAACATTGTCCAAGTATTGCCGCGCATTGATCGCATCCGCGAGTTTACTGTTGAGGATGACTAATTGACTATCGTGCAACCACATTATTAAGGTCATGTGAAGATGTATTGAAAAACATTCAAATAACAGGTGATGATGAAAGCAAGGCATTTGTACGCAGTCACATCAAAAGGAAGTTATGCTAGCCAACATTTGGAACCTAGTGGTCTTGCACATCCTACGTATGCGAAGTTTAAGAAAACTTTAATTGGTCTCTTTGAATTAGGCTCACAGAAGGGTCACCTGAACTGGATGTTTAGGTGGGTTGATCATCTGCCACGGATGATACGCGCAGAAGACACGATGAGAAGTGTTTCGCTTGATGACGAGGTCTGTCAAGATATCTTAACCAAAATTTGGTGGTTCACCCTGGGTGGACGAGCACAATAATATGTCTCTAGACAGTTTTGCACATTTAATGGAGTTCTTTGGTTTCATCCTAACAATCCGTGACCCGGCATATATTCATGGAAAGACACATGATTATAAGCCAGATGAGGACATTTTGGATTAAGTAGCCAAGATCGCTATTAAATCATCACGTACTCCCCTAGCAAGGACAATAACACCTGTAGCGTCAATTCAGGAACGAGTTCCTAAGAACTCAGCAACAAGGAAGCAACATTTAGTATGCACACATTGCAAGAAAAATGGTCATACTATTGATTTTTTTTGCCAACTCCAACAAAGTGGTGCTAAGCCTAAAAACAAACCAACCCCTCAACCACTACAGCGACTAGGCCCAACTAAGACTTATGCAGCAGCTGCTCAAACCAGGTCTGCTTCAGACCAGACAGCTGACGTGTGGTGTTTATACCATACTACGGAGTATTGTGTAGCAGTTCGACGTTGTAGACAAATAGGGATGGAATTACCCCAGGTATCACACCCTGGTAAGTTGAGTATCCGCTCTCACAAGAAGTCGCGGGAAGACCAACGTCACTCCCAGACCGACATTGGGTAGGTACACCACTACCAACACGCGGCAACGCTTCTGTTACAGCCTCGTTAATAGCGGCGCTAACCAAAGTATTATCAATTCCGGCGAGGGTTGGGTGCTTGTGCAAACGTACTTTCGTTGGCATCTTATCAAGAGTTACAACGTAGATCCCCTCACCGAGAATTTTTGACTCGACTTACTGACACAGATCTCTCAGGAGTTTCCGGTACACAGCTGGACATAACATGAATGGTAACATTACCACTACGTTTTTCTAGACGTGGTATATCCTTTTCTGCAGATTTTTATGTGGTCCAAGACTTTAATTTACCAGCTGACGGTTTAATAGGTGTTCAGCCAAGCAAACATACTATAACTGTTAATGGTATTTCCTTCAGTGCCTTGCACACGTCTGTACCATTGCTCTCCGCAAGGGTGAATGTGTTGTCCAACGTTCCTACTACGAGGACGATGGATTATGAATCAAAGCGAGTCCAAGACCTCACAGACTCACTTCCCCAGCGTGATTATAGCAGCAATTGTTTAAACGGGTACTCTCCATTTTCAGAATGAGGAAATCACAGGGGACGGATTCTCAAAACACCTCATACGTTACGTATATTAGGGAGATACAGTACCCTATATTGCAGACTCCTTACAGTCCCGTAAATTTAGCATAATCAAAATTTAATTACAGTTCCGTAAGCAGTTCGTAACTCTAGTGTTTACCCTGTAAATTCAGTTCTCTTGTCGGAAAGTAGATGGCAGTGCAGGAGCTAGTTGGCCAATCAGCGCCCAGTTCACAAAATCATCAACCAATCACAAGTAAAGGAGAAATCAGCTGAGAGCGACCCACATGATATTAGTTTGTAAACAAAAGATAGAAGGACGCAAAGAAGAAACGACCAAATTTCAGTGAGACGGAAGTATACGCCATGGTGTGTAAAGTCTCCAAAACAAAGGAAATTATTTTAGGGAAGTTGGACCCGAGATGTACAATCAAATTGAAGAATCATGCATGGTAAGAAGTAGTAAAGGCAGTGAATGTTGTGGCTCGAATCCCCCCTCAATGTTGTTGAGAGGTCAGGCGGAACTTTTCCGATTTACGTGTAAGCGTGAAGAAGAAAGCAGCACAAGATAATAAATATACTGGTGGAACAGGTAAGTCATAATATTGTTAGCGTAGGTATTGATTGCCACTCTGAAACAAACTTAACTCTGTTTTTTTCTGAGGCTTGGTACGAATTGAGGTGGTTGTAAACTCAAGGAAGTAGTGAATGGTGGCTCTTCATCGTGAATTAATACGCATATTTTCCTTATATGAACACATTCATTAAAAGAAACATCATTCTTTGAAGTTTGCCGTGTGAGTAATTCGTAAAAGCTGTACCGCCGGTAAATGAACCCAAAGGCTAGTCGGCATTAGTGCTAATAATTGCCCCACAACTTTTGGATTTTCTTAAAATACCTATCATATAGTTGAGACAATTTTAAGACACTAGTCATTGTGTCGCAAATGACATGGAACAGAGATATTTAATATTCTTCTGGGTGGGCTGGTGGCGGAGGCCTCCCGTTGGTAAGGATGTTAGGTAAGGTTAGGTAGGTTTGGTTACTGTTATAAACTACATAGTAATAATTACGTTATTTCCGACGGTATTGAAGGTCATAATATGTAGCTTACCATAGAATTCCTCATGTTTTTGTTTTTTTATGTCGTTAATTATGAGTCATCAAATGATTTAAATTTATATTTGGTATACATTAATATGCAAATCTTACTTTGTTAGGCTTATAGGCAATGATGTTTTATCTTATGAGTTTACAACCAATACAGGTTGAAAAAGTCTGGCTGCGATTAGTATTTTTCACTAATTTACCCTATATTATTTGTTACAGTAAATCTAATTAACTTTTGACTTAGATAGAGGAGAATTTGGGGGGCTACAGCTACAATGGTAGGATAGGTTATAATGTTTTGAACTATTTCAATAGATTCCTTTCTAACTGTATGATTCCTACCAAATATAACATAGTAGCGTGCAGTGTATGTAGCCACAGCTCACAGTAAGATAGTTTGTATTGTTTTTTTTTCTATTGAAGGAGGCAACCCCCAATTTGAAAATACATACACTGCAATTGAAGAAGCAGTTCTTCAACTCTTAGATCCAGCCTCTATACATGGGATTCCAGGGATTTTGCAAAATGAAGAACTTATTGATGGCAATACAATCAACATGCTTTTCCAATCCTCTGATTTATTTTTTTCTTTTCTGTCCTTGTTTTTATTTAAAAAAATACCTTTGGTGCCCTATTTTTACTTATATCTTACTTATGAAATATACTGACTTTTTGTATAATTTTTAAAAATAAACAACATTAGCAAGTTGGTTAAATTTCTAGCTGGCTTATTTCTTCCCTAAGTTAGATATTGTATGTATATTATGTATGCTGGATTATGTATTATGTATGTATATTATGTATGTGCTCCATTTATATTTATTCAGCCTAGCTAGCAGCGTGTGGCAATGTTATTACCATATCCCACACGCTTAATTAAGGTGCCTGGCGACGTATGGAAGCTGCTAATGTATCACTTGCCATACGACGTCTATGGTAGTTGACCAAGAGCTTAGCTAGGGAGCAGTGCTACCCACCTCTGTGTACATACTCTTATCCAGTAAACCGAACCTACAAAACTATACAGGTGTTTGTGTTCTCTCCTGTATATAGAACTTATTACCCAGAATACCTAACATGGCGCAGTGCGTAGTTTTACTGGATTATTACGAGTGATTAGTGCAAGTTTGTGGAAAGCCGGCTGATGGATCCCCGCCTTGGGTCAACCCCGCGTCATCCCTCGAAGAATTTCGCAACTTTGAGCAGTGTCAGTGACAGTGATTTTCTGTGAAGTGTTAAGTGCATTGTGTGTTTCGTGCCATTCATGTGTGACCTTGTTCGAACGGATTTCCAAGGTATACGGCATGTTCTGGGCATTTGTGGGGTGTAGAGCTCAGCGCACCCTCCTCTGACCGTTTACAGAGAGTGACTGAGCTACTCCTGTCTCCACCCCCCTCCCTCACAGCGCCGCCTCCACCCCCCCTCACAGCTGGGGCGAGACGCTCTGCCTGCCTGGGACACACACACATACATGTACTAACACTTGCTGACCGCGCGGCTTCATTATATATATTTTATATATATAACCTACTTATCTGTGTATTGAATTAAATTTTTTTGTCTGAAATCTTTTTGATACGACGGGCTGACCGGTCAACACTGATTTAAGACACAGTACACAGAGGAAGTAGTTATGTCTCATGCCTTACGTAGCCGTGGACCCAGCGCCTGGATGAGTCAAGCGGATGATAGTCCCCCAGAGATGGATGACCAGGCCGGCCCAGCTCCCACAACATCGCGCAGCCCTTCACCTCAACATTCAGCGTTATCTCCAGAGATAATTGCCTTAATGAAGTTTATGAGAGATGAGAGACGCGAGGATGAAGCTCACAGACGTTTGGCGGATGAGCACAGAAGGCAAGCAGAGGCAGAACGAGACCACCAACGGAGAATGGAAGACAGTGCACGGTTTGAAGCCTTGATATCTCGCCTCACTGTTAACCAAGCCCCTGGCTCTAACACTGCCTCGGTACTGAATGGTTCAGATACCTCATCCATGCTTCCTTCACGCCCCCCAGCCCCACCTAAAGCAGCAGCTCAAACACCGCCCATCTTGGAGCCTGATGTAAATTTCCAGACTTTTCGCGAATGGCGGCGGCGGTGGGCTGATTATGCTACAATGGTGGATCTCCAGAGTTTGTCACAGCCTAAACAACTCATCCAGCTGCGTATGTGCCTGTCCTTGGAAGTTCAGCGTGTCTTAGAACATACGTTGCAGGTACCCCCAACCTCTTCGCTGTCTGTAGAGGAGGTACTGGACGTTCTACAACGGCACATCAAAGGACAGCAGAATGAAGCTCTGCGCAGGAGGGAATTGTTTAGCTGCAGACAGATGGAGGGTGAGTCTTTTGACGCTTTTTATGTACGTCTTAAGAGAGCCTCGGAAGAGGTAGATATATGTTTAGGCCACCACCAGCAGTGAGGAGACCCAGTTGAAGCAGGTGATCTTGATGGGTGTTAAGGACGAGGAACTTGTCCAACGCCTCACCTCCCTCGACTCTTCCTCTTCTCTTCAGGATGTGTTGACGATATGTCGCTCCTATGAGGCTGCCAGGTGTGCCACCTCTGCCATCCGAGCTCCCCCTACAGCTGTACGCGCTGTTTCCCGGTACAAGAAGGACAAGAAGTCTGCTCCTACGCCTTCGCCCACCACGTCCACGCCCGGTTCATTTTGCAACAACTGTGGTAAGCAGCACGGAACACAGGTATGTCCAGCTGCTCAGTCTACCTGCAACAGTTGTGACCGTAAGGGCCACTGGTCACTCACAGTACGGTGCCCAGCCAAACGCGTCCAGTGCAATGTGTGCGGCCGTCTGGGCCACTATGACAAGTGTTGCCCTTCCAACAAACCCAAGGAACAGCGTCAACGGAAGCTTCAGCGCCCTTCTACCAGAGAGGGCCGCCCACAGTCTCCCAATCAGAGGCACGACGACCCTGGACAACGCTGGAGCCATATTAGGAACGTGTGCTCCCCCCCGCGTCCCAGGACCAAAGTTCCCCAGTACATCAGCGTCATTGTGACCTACCGCAGTGTGTCATCCCGTCTCCAGATGTTGCCCGACACCGGCGCTGATGCTACAGTCATCGGTCCCCAGCATTTGCAATGCTTGGGGCTCTCTCCAAGTGATCTAGGACCGCCCCCCAAGGATCTCCGCTTTATGGCAGATGGTTCACAGATGACCCCGGCCCTGGGTTCACTCCAAGCACAAGTCACCTTTGGCAACAGGTCGTGTCAAGCCTGGATTGATGTGCATAACGGTGTCCCGACTCCTTTGCTGTCCTACAGACATTGTCAAGAGTTGGCCATCATCTCCCAGGACTTCCCCAAACCTATTCTTGAGGTAAGACACGCCAACAGGGTGCACGAAGGGAGCAGCAACTACCCTGCTGCCGCCCTACCCCTACCTCTTGCCAGTGACACCTCTCCTTCGGATGCTCGGAAGTACTTCCTGAAGGAATTCAGCGACGTTCTGGTGACCAAGTCCGCTCTGGAATCCAAGCCTCTCAAGAAGATGGTAGGTCCCCCCATGAGGATCCACCTGAGGGACGACGCGAAGCCCTTCGCTATTTACACCCCTCGACTGGTTCCCCTGGCCTTCCGCGAGGCGGTCAAAAACGAGCTGGACTCCATGGTCGCCCAAGAAATTATTGCACCAACCGGCGATGAACCGTCTCCATGGTGTCACCCGATGGTTGTCGTCGCAAAACCTAAAGGTGGTGTTCGGATCACCACTGACCTCTCCAAGCTCAACAGCCAGGTGTCTCGTCCTGCGCACCCTTCTCCCACGCCCTTTGCAGCTATACGCAGTGTGAACCCGAAGGCGCGCTTCTTCACGACGATGGACGCCCTGTGTGGATACTGGCAGATAGAGCTTGCCGAAGAAGACCGACCACTCACAACTTTCATCACCCCGCATGGACGTTACAGTTATTGCCGTGGCCCCATGGGATTCGCCGCTACAGGAGACGCTTTCTGTCTTCGAGGTGACATGGCTCTACAAGGTCTGGCAAACTGCGTGAAAGTGGTCGACGACATACTCGTGTACGACGAGGATTATATGGATCACCTCTGCCGTATCTACGAGGTACTCAACAGGTGCCGGAAGCACGGCATTACCCTAAATGCCGACAAGTTTGTTCTGGCCAGCTCTTCAGCTGACTTTTGTGGGTACACCCTCTCAGGGAATGGTATCGCAGCTGACCCGGAAAAGGTCCGCGCCATCACGGATTTTCCCACCCCTGCTAACCTGACCGACTTGAGGTCCTTCATCGGTCTCGTCAACCAGTTAGCAGAGTTTTCGTCAGACATCTCCGCAGCTGCTCAACCACTTCGCCCCCTGATGAGCCCCAAGAGGACATTCCTGTGGACCCCCGACCACGACAAGGCCTTCCAGCAAGTGAAACAGGCCCTGTCTCGTCCACCTGTCCTCGCCACGTTTGACCCAGCCTTGCCGACAGTTCTGCAGACAGATGCCTCACGCTTGTATGGCGTGGGATACGCCCTACTGCAGGATCATGGTGGAGGGCAGTTCCGGCTCGTCCAGTGTGGCTCGCGTTTCCTCTCTGACACTGAGACGCGCTACGCCACCATTGAGTTGGAGCTGTTGGCTGTGGTCTGGGCGACGTCCAAGTGCAGGTTTTACCTCATAGGCCTGCAACACTTTCACCTAGTGACCGACCATCGCCCGCTTGTCCCGATCCTCAACCACTACACGCTAGACGCCGTTGAGAACCCTCGCCTCCAGCGTCTGAAAGAGAAGCTCTCGGCGTACATCTTCACAGCAGTGTGGCGTGCTGGTAAGGAGCTCTGCATCCCTGATGCCTTATCCCGCTCTCCTGTCAGCCGCCCTACTCCAGAAGACCATGTGCTCGACGCCGACCTCGCTCTTTCCGTCAGGACTGTGGTCACTCTCCATGCCGTCCAATCCCTTCGTTCGGACCTGTCACCAGATGACGACAAGGCAATGGAGGACCTTCGAACAGCGGCCCGAGATGACCCTTCCTACGTCCGACTTGTCGAGTGTGTGAGGAATGGATTTCCTAGCAACCGCTACGATCTTCACAACACCCTGCTCCCGTATTGGAAACTCCGCGATGAACTTTACTGCGACGGAGACCTTGTTCTGTACGGAGCACGTGTAGTTGTCCCTGCTGCATTACGTCCCCACGCCTTGGCTCGCCTTCACGACAGCCACCGTGGAGCTGAGGCCACCAAACGACGTGCACGACAGACTGTGTTCTGGCCCGGCATCAACTCCGACATCTCCAATGTTGTCCGTGCGTGTGAGCCCTGCCAAGTATTACAACCCAGCCAGCAGCAGGAACCCTTCATGAGTGACGACAACCCCACCCGCCCCTTTGAGTCTGTGTCGGCCGACTTTTTCTGTGTGTCAGGAAAGTCCTTCCTTGTTATCGTCGACCGTCTCTCTGGTTGGCCGGTTGTCATCAAGTGCGGTAATGACACGACGTCTGCCGCCACCATCAGCAAGTTCCGCCACTACTTCCGTGACGTGGGCGTTCCTGTACGCCTGCGAACCGACGGAGGGCCTCAGTTCACAAGCCGGGACTTTGCTGTGTTCCTCGACCGATGGGGAGTCCGGCATGTGTTGTCATCGCCCCATTACCCGCAGTCCAACGGCCACGCTGAGGCTGCTGTCAAATCCTTGAAGCACCTCATCCTTAAGGTGGCCCCTTCTGGGAATATTGACTGCGAGGCCTTCGACCGGGGTCTTCTTGAACTCCGCAACACACCCAACTACACCGGACGCTCCCCTGCCCAGGTTTTGTATGGACGCCCCCTTCGTTCTTGTGTCCCTGCTCACCCTCAATCCTTCTCCAAGGAGTGGCAGGCCAAGACAGAGGATTGTGATCGCCGAGCCGCCGAACGTGTTCAGGACGTCGTCGCCCGCTACAACGACCACGCCCGTTCCCTCCCCAGGTTGAGTGTCGGCACCCAAGTCCGTGTTCAGGACCCGACCTCCCTACGTTGGGACAAAGTAGGCGTAGTCATGGGTCTCGGCAGGTCACGGGACTACCAGGTGCGGTTACCCAGTGGTCGTGTGTGGTGGAGGAACCGCCGTTTTCTCCGCCCCGTAACACTGCCTTCTGCTGGCCCCGCCACCAGTGTTGAGTCCCATACCCTTCCCAGTGATGAAGTCCCTCGACGCTCAGAACGGATCCAGAAGAAAAGGTCCGCTCAAGACTTTGCTATGAGCGTATAGGGGGGAGGGAGGTGTATGTATATTATGTATGCTGGATTATGTATTATGTATGTATATTATGTATGTGCTCCATTTATATTTATTCAGCCTAGCTAGCAGCGTGTGGCAATGTTATTACCATATCCCACACGCTTAATTAAGGTGCCTGGCGACGTATGGAAGCTGCTAATGTATCACTTGCCATACGTCGTCTATGGTAGTTGACCAAGAGCTTAGCTAGGGAGCAGTGCTACCCACCTCTGTGTACATACTCTTATCCAGTAAACCGAACCTACAAAACTATACAGGTGTTTGTGTTCTCTCCTGTATATAGAACTTATTACCCAGAATACCTAACAGATATTAAATGTTGTTATTACTCGTATTGTAATTGAAAAAATTGAGAAGTGAAAATATAAGAAATTTATCGCCTGGAACTAAATGATCTATATTATAATTAAATTAATTTATAATATTGTTTAATTTAGTTGATATTTACAATTAGAACTATTTTATACAATTACTTTAGATGGTCAACACTATTTTTCAGATCAATTTTTTTCTAAAAACTTAAATAGATTTTTAATTATAATATTTTAAGCATACCCTAAACATAGACGTCAATCAAACTATTATATATTTCTTTCCAGAAGAAAAAAGAGAACAAACCCCCGGACCCTCAGGAACTAGGTTTACGGCTATTCATTCAAGAGAGGAATCTATGTTTAGGCCCGTTCAAGAGAAAAAGGATTCTCTAACCATCGTGCTGACTGAGGATATGCAGGAACATGACATAACAGTAGCCCTTTGTGCTTTTAGAACCTGAAACTTCATCACATCAAAACATTCAGGAGTCTTCATCATCCAAAAGATCTGTTGTAGAAAGATGTAGCTCAAGCAAGACTCGTAAACCTCTTGCTGCTACCACGGAACAGCGAAGTAGGTCTCATACCCCTTCTGCCACAGGTGATGATAACCAGACTAGGTCAACTGTAACTGGTGATCCCACTAATGAACTGGGTTCACCTCCAATACCAAGTACAAGTCATAGTAGGAGCAGAAGTGGCAGCAGGCCACGAACCCCTTCTGCCCTAAAACATGCAAATCTTAAGACATAAGAAACATAAGAAAATAAGGAGTCTGCAATAGGCCTGTTGGCCTATACATGGCACCTCCTGTCGAGAGTTACTACCACTCTCTACCATCCATGAATCTATCTAGCCTCCTTTTAAAACTTTCCAGCGTTGCAGCACTTACTACAAAGTTGCTAAGCTTGTTCCACTCGTCCACCACCCTATTTGTGAACCAGTTCCTTCCTATCTCCCGCCTAAACCTAAGCTTATCCAACTTAAATCCGTTGCTACGAGTCCTATCCTGCTCGGATATTATAGGAACTTTATCTATATCCCCTTTATTGATTCCTTTCACCCACTTAAATACTTCTATCATGTCTCCCCGCACTCTTCGTCTTTCTAGGGAATGCAAGTTTAGTTTCTTTAACCTATCTTGATATGGAAGGTTTCTAAGTCCCGGAATCAATTTCGTCATTCTTCGCTGCACCGACTCCAGTGAATTGGTATCCATTCTATAATACGGGCATCAGAACTGAACCGCACAATCGAGGTGCGGCCTGACTAGAGCAAGATAAAGTTGCAATAAGACATCTGCACTCTTATTACTTACACTTCTAGATATAAAACCTAATACTGTACTGTTTGTCTTTTTTCGAACATTAACGCACTGTTTTATAGGCCGTAAGTCTCTTTCACAAGTCGAATTCTCTAGGTTGATGTTGTTAAGGCTGTATACACTAAGAGTATTTGTTCTTCCAATATATAGTACGCTGCACTTATTGGTGTTGAATTTAATTTGCCATTTTTCTGACCACTCCTGCAGTTTATTTAAGTACTCCTGGAGTGCATTTGCATCCTGCCCTGAATTAATCTGCCGCCTTATTCTGTTGTTCTCCGCAAAGTTGCTGATGTCACTGCTGATCCCAGTATCTACAGTAGATCGTTTATGTCGATTATGAACAAGAGTATGTCCGGTACTGACCCCTGGGGAACCCCACTGGTTACACAGCCCCACTCAGATTTAACACCATCTATGATGACCCTCTGCGTTCTATCGGTGAGCCAATTTAAAACTTTCCCCTCGATACCATGAGCCTTAACTTTTTTCAGAAGCCTCTGATGCGGTACTCTGTCAAATGCTTTGCTAAAGTCTAAGTAAATAACATCGTAATTTTCGTCATTATCTACTACCTCGAAGACTTTCCTCAAAAACGTCAGCAGATTTGTTAGACAATACTTTCTCTAAATGCGATCGGATGCTATTTGCTATAATTTATTCAAGAAATTTCCCCACTACTGACGTCAAAGTGATCGGCCGGTAAGTTGACGCTGATGCTCTGTCTCCCTTTTTAAATTTGGGTACTACATTTGCCTGTTTCCACAAGTCTGGCACAACTCCCGTGTCTAATGATTTTGTAAATAAGTTTACGAGGGGTCCGCTAATCTGTTCCTTACACTCTTTCAAAACTCTATGCAATTTTCATCCGGCCCTGGGGATTTTGTCTTCTTTTATTTATTTATCTTCTTAACATCATCCTCTTTTCAGATAGTGATATTCTTTAATTTCTCTTCTTCATTTCCTCTAAATATCAGTCCCACCTCTGGCCTTTCCTCGTGAATTTCTTTTGTGAAAACTGATAAAAAGTAGCTGTTTAATGCTTTGCTTATTTCCTCATTGTCATCGATCACTTCCCAACTTTGTCCTTGACCTTTGTCCTATATACCTGGAAAAATCTCTTGGGATTCGCCTTGGATTCTCTTGCTTTCCTGATTTCGTTGTCTCTCTTTGCCTTCCTTACATTTTTCTTAACATTCTTAGATAGTTCATTATACCTATTTCTGAGCTGCTCCACCCCTCCCTTTAATTTCTTAGAAATTCCTTTCTTTATTCTTATGTCATGTTTATGTTATCTTGTCATCCACCTTGGCTCATTCTTATTTGACCAAATTTTTCTGTATGGTATATTTTGTTTTTGTGCTTTACACAGTATACGAGTGAATATCTTATAGTCATGATCAATTGTTGTGTCACCTGTGACCTCACCCGTTCCTACTGGGGACTGACCTGACTGTTCCCAGGCTACCTCACCTAGGTACCTTCTTAGCCCCTGATAATCCGCCAATCAATAGTTTGGGACTCTGACCATATTGTCATTGTTTTTCGTTTCCCAATTTAGGGTGAACCTGATTTC
This sequence comes from Homarus americanus, assembly GCF_018991925.1. NCBI lineage: Eukaryota > Metazoa > Arthropoda > Malacostraca > Decapoda > Nephropidae > Homarus > Homarus americanus. The sequence goes on along the minus strand of NW_024734940.1, from coordinate 928,790 downwards.
TCTGTGATCACTGTTACCTAGTTCTTCCCCTACTGTGATATCTCTGATAATATTTTCTTTATTTGTTAATACTAAGTCTAATATATTGTCACCTCTAGTAGGTTCTGTAATTAGTTGTTTCAAAAAATTTTCCTGCACTGCGTCTAGGAAGTCTTCAGATTCATAGTCACCTATAATGTTGTCCCAATCAATATTTCTGAAGTTGAAATCCCCCATAATGCACAGGATGTTGTATTTTGCTGCCCTACTCATTTCCTGCCATATGGGCTGAGCTGCTTCTTTCCCAAGACTTGGGGGCTTGTAAATCACTCCCATAATTAGTTTTTCTCTTCCTTCCGTAATTTCTACCCATTCAGACTCGCTTTCTATTTCACCCTTTATTGAATTATTAATACAACATTTTAATGTGTCCCTGACGAAGAGTGCGACCCCTCCCCTCCTTCCTACCTTCCCTGTCCTTGTGAAAAAGGTTGTACCCTTCTATGTGGTACTCTGATAAAAAGTTTTTGCTCGCCAGATTCATCCAAATTTCGGTAATTGCTATGACGTCTACATTCTCGGTACATAAAACCGCTCTCACCAAGTCTATTTTATTTCTAACATTTAAACCTACCCGTCCCTGGTTCTGTTTTACCCCTTGTCCTGAGGAACCAATTTTACTTCCCAGGACCTGCTCTCTCTACTGGCGAACCCCTCCCCCCCCTTTGGAGTGACAATTTCATGCTCCAAGGATGCAGATAACGTCTTTACCCCCGCACGAGACAAGTGTACTCCGTCACGACTGTACAGGTAGTCGTGGCCATCGAATGGTTGCCAGTTATCAATGAATGCCCAACCATTGTTTGCACAATATTTTTCCAGTCGGCAATTTATAGCATTGCCCTGGACAGCCATTCATGACCAACTCCTCTTCTAGGCAAGACACCACATACTATCGGGATCCCTACCCTATCTCTAACCTTCCCCAGCGCCTCCCTATACCTCTTAAAAAGTTCCTCACTCCTAACCTTTCCTATGTCGTTACCTCCCACACTAAGACAAACTACTGGATTGGTACCCTCCCCTCACAAAACCCTATCTATCCTCTGAGCTACATGCCCTATCCCAGCCCCAGAAAAACACACCCTAGTCCTACGTTTCCTATCTCTTGCACAAAAAGTCCTATCTAAAAGCCTCACCTGGCTGTCCCCAACTACCACGACCTTACCACTGGGCATGGTTTGAACAACTGCCCTTTTCTCTCCTGGCACCACACCGTCTTGCCTCTTTTCTTCCTCGTCCTGCCTCTTTCTCTTCCCCGCCAGCTTCCTCCAACACTTGGTAGGGGTTACTGCACTCCACACCCTGGTCAGACTTCCTAAGTCTGACCTTAGTCCCCTTGGAGACAACCACTCTCCACGCCTGCTCCTCCTTTGCAGGTGTCCTGCTAGGCAGGACACCTGCAAAGTGCCACCAAAATTTCACCAAACATGGTTAAACTTGTAGCTAACAACGAGTGCATTGCATCTGCACTGCAAACCAATACAATACGTGTGCAGTCGAAAAATCCTATCCCATGATGCTGTGTTTAGGGTATGGGTATGTGTAGTTGTTTACTTCTTACCTTTACTTTTGGTAAATGTGATAATAGCGTAGTTGAAAAGTCATCAAAAACTTATAATAATTTTTCTTTTGAGTGATTGTTATGAAAGAAGACAGGGCATGCTAAATAATTGTGTAACTTTAACTTGTACCCTCTACTAGTCATAAGAATTTAAGAGGAATATTAACCTCTCCATAAGTGAGTTAAAATCACGAAGTTAAGTGAAAGACACACACACTTGTTAACTAATAACATGTGTTGCAGTGCTCCTACGAATAATGTTTACCCATGTTTTGGGTAAAAATTCATACCGTAATCAAATGTATAGCTTTGAAACCAGAGTCATGCACTTATTTTTTTTTGTAAGGTTCCTTTATTTGGTAATACGTAGTTAATTTCCAGTTCAACCTGCTTTAGTGATTAGTGATTATTTTTTGGTTATGATTCAAGTAGGTTGAAACTGAAATAATGTTGCAAGTTCACCAACAGCCTACTGTAATCACTGCTATTTATCACACATATGAACTTCTCCATAGAGCCCAGTTGTTACATTGGTTCTTTCATAAGGATGTGCGGCCTCATGCTAAATTGCATAGCTTAACAAGCCAAGAGTTTGCTATATTGTTTTATTTATTACTTATAGTTAGTACAGTATTTGGTGTTACCGCCACAGTAAGATAAGCTAGAAGAGAGAGAAAGAGAGGGATAACCATAATAAGATAAACTAGGCGAGAGAGAGAGAGAGAGAGAGGGGGGATGAGATGAGATATAGTGTTGACAACGAATTTGCTGACCAATCTGCTGAGGTGTTTCAATACGAAAACATATGGCCCTCGCCTCCGGGCTGAGATTGCCCTCGAGGGTAGTCTACTGATTTCTACAGGACAGACAACACGTTGGTTCAGACCACTAGACCCTAAAACGTGAGTGATCGTGAAGTATTAGAATCTGCTAAGAAACTCTAAATAACTTTAATAAGTATATTTGTGTACTGCAATTTGATCATATTATACCAATTGTCTCCTGTATCAATAGTAATAACATGCGAGTTATATTTAAGATGTTAACAGGCTATGTACTGTATATTGATTGTATTTCATAATATGTGTCCTGAGATAACAGCATTTGTTATATGAGAAATGTTCTTTAACAGGTTTTGACCGAATTATATGGTATGCGTCAACGTTGAGGGTTTATTTCTCCAGCAACAAACCAATAACGCTCCTATGAGCGTTAACATTTGGTTTAATTTTATTTTAATATACGGGTATTGATGCAGGTACATTCTATTCATGAGAGGTCCTAGAGTAATTTTAGACATATGAAAATTATACTGTATTCCATTTTTAAATCCTAAAAATGGCAACAATTACCAGTAGTTGTATTAATTTTTCACAAAGATGTGGTGACCCATGTCAAATTGTGTAGTTTAAGAAACAAATAGTTTCGATATTGTTTTATTGTTTCAAGTTGTTAAATATGTTTTAAATTCTTCTTTTTTCCAAACGTTAGTGCCTTGTTTATTTAGTAGTATTAAAAGTATACTGTGTTGGATTCAAATTTCCTCAATGATATAGTACATACTGTATTTTCCTATATCAAATGTTTATCATATGAAGGTAAAAGGTAGCCAATTAAGTTCTTTGTTTTCTATAAAGACGTTTATTTTATTATGAACAGTATATTGAAAATAATGGTTAAATCAATGTACGCTTTATTAGCATTACCTCTGTATACTACAATAAAAAACAAAATCCTAAACTTAAAGGAAAAAAATATTGGTGAATTGATATGTGATTATAATTCATCAACTAAACCAATTACGGACTATACTGGCTCGGAATGCTTGTCCTGTCCCTGCTTCGACAACACCTACAACTGGATTGTCTATCTCTCCATCATTGTCGACCTTGTCTTGGGGAAGTGGTACCGTTTCCATTACACAATAATTGTGAAGAAGGAAACATGCAATTACAAATTTTGCACAATTAGAAGGTTTGTATTGAAGTGATCCGCCAGAACGGTGAAGGCATCTAAATCTTGATTTAAGGATACCAAAAGTTTACTCTACAACCACGCATATTTTGGTATAGTTTCTGCTATACCTCACCTCTGCAGGGGTTGAGGGGTTTCCGAATGATGTCATGAGGAATGGCTCTAATGTGTACCCACTGTCACCTAGAATAACATGAGTAATTACAAAAAAATAAAAATTTATGTCTAGCTCAATATAAAATATAATAAGACATATATAAAAAAAAAGCTAAAATGCCCCAGGGGAACTTAATCCCTCAGCCCACTCTTCTACCTATAACCAAAAAACATATAACCTATATAGCAGCATTACCAAGCAATGAGGAATTATTTACTTGCTTCCATATTACTTAATTCCCAAAGCATGATTTTGCAGGAAACTTATGGCTTAGGTAATGACTTTCAGAGGGGAACAATTTCCTGAAAATTATGAGAAAAGTTTCCCAGATAACAGATAAAAATCCGGAGATGGGGGATATTTCTCTGGGTTCAAGAGATGATCTAATTGGCAATTTCAGGAACTAATGAAAACATTTTTTTATTACCATAAACATTCTGGGGAAGATGGATTTTTTCTGGATTTGAGATAATCGTCTCGTTACCCGGAAAACTGCTATCATTCACGGAAGTGCTCTTCACCAAGTGTTCCGGCTAACAGAGATCTCACAGTATTTGGTGTTTTACCCCTAATAGAATTTGGGTTAACCCCTGGCTTAATGTTGGCCTGTGACAAGACACATAAGCTAGACTAAGATAGCCTTATTCTGGGCCACTTCAAATAAATTTGTTATTGATAGCATAGCCTTGCCTAACCTAAATGATAAATCACTTTTCTTAAATTACTGATTTAGCCTAGACCATGGTGTTTTCCTTTCGATGTATGGGAAATTTGGTCTGAATTGTCTTCAAGTTCATACAAAAAAAAATCTTGAAACTATATCGCATTAGCCTTAAAGTTCTTAGAATTAATACTCACCCTAGGATACTGTTCATGGAAAGACTGGAACTAGAACTAAGGTAGCTGCTAGACAAAGTGTCTCACTGACAGCCTGAGACTCACCAATATTGCCATGTACACATAACATAACCAAACCAAACCTAATCTAACCTCTAACCTATTGGTATTATTCCCTATGTAATTATTCTTCATGTATAACTAATTTAACTTGGCCCCCAAGTTTAAACATTTATTTGGCTAAGACTGAAAAAGCAGTTATATAGGCCCCTAGCTTAAACAAGTTAATTGCAATCCATATTTTACGCCTAATATCATTGAATTTTGGCTAGCCTATGGACATTTAGAGCCTTTCATGTTATCAGAAGCCATATACATAAGAAAATAGGCTAAGTCTATTGGTTGAATATTAGAAAAACAAGGCGAAGTCTAGGCATAAATGTTCACTTGACCTCATATTTGGCTTTCATTACTGAGAGATATTTACGGCTATACAACATTAATAAGGTCTATGTGAAAGTATACTCAGTCATAAAAAATATTTGTACCCTAAGTGTGAACAATACAAACCTTCTGTTTTGGTAAAAAATACTTGAAAAGTTTGTAAGAAGGTAAAAGATGCGTCTCTTCCAAACTGTGACAAATAGATACACTCAAGCCTCTTATTATGGTAAAAAAAAATGTACGAAAAAGACAAAGTGAAATATTATATTTTAGTATGTTGATGTACAAAACATTTTCTTCATTATTCTATGATAAAACAAGTTTAACAAGCATTATTACAACATAAATTATTATTTTTTTTATGCAATCGGAACTTAACGACTACAGGTTGACAACCCTTTATCCGAAATTCCGAAAACCGAAAAGCTCTAAAAACCGAAAGTTTTTTGTGGGGCTTTTTTTTTACAGGGATTATTAGCCCAGCCAGGCACAGATCACTAACCCACATCGGGGCCTGGGGGGCAAAAATGTAATAGTAATAATAATTATAATAATAATTATTCATAGTAAATAAAAATTTTAATAATTATACACCAAAATAAAATAATAATGACTACAATAATGATAATAATAATAATAATAATAATAATAATAATAATAATAATAATAATAATAATAATAAAATTAATAATAATACAAGAATGAAAAAAAGATCAAAAGTGAGAAACACGACCTAGACCTATGAATTATTATTATTATTATAATTTATATTATATTTTAGACCCCCAGGCCCCAATGTGGGTCAGTGATCTATGCCCGGGTGGGCTAATACACACACAAACACACACACACACACAAAAAAAAAAAACCCTAACCATTCCGAAAACAGAAAAATTCCGAAAACCGAAATGCCTCTGGCCCCAAGGATTTCGGATAAAGGATTGTCAACCTGTACTACATCCGGGTTGAGAGTGTTACAGCACCTAAGGAGGTGGTGTAAGTTATGAGCTAGATTATGAGCTCACTTACGGAGTTCGATGTCAAATATTTGTTTTGAGTATACCTATCTGAGACTGTAAGTCCAGTTATGGGGTAAACAAAGACATACAGTCCCATAAATGTTTTTGAGTATCCGGCCCCATATCCACTGTTGTTTTACCTTACGTGTACATGGGGACGGATGTAGTCTGTCTTACAGAAACATGCAAGGTTAAGGGCTTATCGTGCAAATCTACATTGAGCACGATTCGTCCTGGTGGTTTAACAGATGTTCTAGTTCTCAACAAAACAGGTGTGTTACGAATATTGAAAGAAGGATGTTATTTTTTTATTTTCTAGTTTATCATAACCATGTTGCCCAACAGCCTACGCAATTCCTAATTGGTAGTGTTTCACCTTCAATTAAACAAAAACACACAGTAAAGGATAGATCAAATAGCACCACATGTTAAGGTGATTGATCACTCTCAAGGCAAGACTAGTCCCCTAGAGTTGCTTGCCGACTACCGAAACATTGAAGCTTTTCCTGGGGAAGAGCTAGGTCACACAAATTTAACCTCATATCACATATCCGTAAAACAAGGCACAAACCCAATTTAAATACCAGCTTACCGACTACCACTTAACCAGCACGCTGTAGTCCAGGACATGGTTTAGGATATGTTGGATCAAGAGGTTATTAAACATTCAAAATACCCCTTCAATAGTCCACTACTTTTAGTCCCTAAGAAGGATGGTGGTTGGCGCCCAGTAATTGATTTTAGGCGCGTCAATGAAAATACTATCCCAGATAAGTACCCAATGCCTGTCTTGAGTGATATTTTACAATCCTTAGGCAAGAATAATGCTGAATTTAGTAACCTTGATTTGCTTAGCGTACCTCTGGATGAAAAATCTCGAGAGATTACTGCTTTTAGCACTCCTTTGGGCCATTTTGAATTTCTAAGGATGCCTTTCGGCCTCAGAAATGTCCCACTGACTTTTCAAAGGATGATCAACACCTTGTTTGCAGGGTTGATAGGGACCACAGTATTTGCCTACTTATAAGAACTCATCGTAGTCAGTAAGGATGTACTGTAGATACGCATATTGCTAAACTCCGTGAAGTGAATTTTTTAAATTCAGAATCCAATTCTTTGGTCATGTAGTTGACGGTGACGGCATACAGTTGATGACAAAGTTAAGGCTGTTGCCCAGTTCCCACGTCTTACAACCGTTGATAAAGTACATAGTTTTCTTGGTTTATCTGGATATTATCGTTCTTTTATTAAAGGTCATGCGATATTAGCTTCACCCTTGACTAAGCTTCTTAGGAAGGATGCAACTTTTGTATGGAATGCTGAGCAAGAATATAGTTTTAGTGCATTGAAAACAGCACTTACTGATGCCTCAGTTTTAGTATTTCCTGACTACTCTCAGGAATTTACTCTGTGTACCGACGCCTCAATACAGGGAATCGGCGCTGTACTTGCAGCTGGACTCACGAGGAAAATATTGAGTGATTGATTTTGCAATCAGTAAACTTAATGATGCCGAAACACGTTATTCAGTAACGCATCTAGAAACGTTAGCTGTTGTTTGGGCACTAAAGAAGTTTAAAGACATAATTTTGGGTTATAAAATAACCGTCTATACAGATCATGTGGTAGTGACAGAGCTGTTATAAAGCAAAAATCTTTCAGGTAGACTAGCACGCTGGTATCTGGCCATTCAAGAGTATTTACCGGGACGAGCGAATGTGGTCGCAGACGCTTTCTCCAGAAACATAGTACCAGTGATGCCTCTATCGTCGTTCTCCCTCTCGGAAGTAAGAGATGATCAACGACTCGATCCATTGTGGTCTACTCTCATTTTCGCTCTGAAGTCGGGGGAGGAGGCTAATCTTCCAAAGTTACCTCTTCCGTTCAATCAATTTGAACTACGACGAGACATACTCCTTCGCTTCAAGCAGACAACTGAGGGTATTGTTCCACAAATTGTCGTACCAGATACATTTCGTGAAACGATACTAACGTTGTATCACGATGCTCCCCAAGCAGATCACCCCGGACGTGACAAATATCTGGCAGAGGTCAGAAAGACGTATTTTTGGAATATTATGAAGAAAGACATAGAATTGCATATTGCTAAGTGTTTGTCATGAGATCAGCATAGAGGTACTACAAGGGCACCAGCTCCAATCCTACAATATCCTACACCAGAACGTCCGTTTGACACAGTCGCGATCGACTTGTTGCAACTTCCGAGGAGTCATCAAGGATCCTCACACGTCCTAGTGTTTGTGGATCATTTTTCTAGATTTGTGATTTTAGTCCCACTGGAGGATAAAACAGCCGAATCTGTGGCTTATGCTTTAGTTATTCACTTCATATGTCCTTTTACTACACCCAAGGTTCTTCTCTCCGACAACGGATCAGAGATCAAGAACCAACTTGTAGCGCAAATATGTCGACAATACGACATCCAACAAAGATTTATCGCAAAATCCTAGATATTCTTCGTCCAATAGCTAGTCAAATGCACTATGCATGGGAAGATTGGTTACCGCAAGTCGCCGCAGCTATTAATGAGTCGATCAACAGCTCTACAGGCAAATCACCTTATTATATTGCTTATGTCATAGACAAATGTCTACTTATGATGTACTTACAGACAAGCCATGCCCAGTCTCTAATGTGGACGATCTCGCTACCAGGCAAATCAACGTATTCACGGATATTCATGTAGGTTATGCATCTAAGCTACTGTGCCGAGTAGCAACCTTGTAAATAAGCTACTGTGCCGAGTAGCATTTATATATATAATTACGTGGCAACACTGCACGTGTTATGTGGCAACATTGCTCCGAGGCTGCCATATGGCAAGGCAGTCTCAGTCTGACTGTGTGAGCCATGCATGGCACACGCTAGTCACCACTTGTATTTCTCTCATCCATAATAAACGGACTTCAGTGTTACCCGGTGTTTCCCTACGCATCACTGCATTCTTCGGGGAACACTTGTAACCTTCATGGCGCAGTGACTAGGATCTGTGGACTTACATGTGTGTGAACAATGCCGACGGTTACATCTGCCGGCGATATGTGCGTCGACTCATAGTGTGTTGTTTTGTGTTGCACAGTGTTTCGCCGCGATGTGCAGTGTTGGGCCGTCACAGTGCTTTTTAGTGACGGTGGCATTGTTAGTGTCAGTGTATTAGTGTGTGTCTAGAGCTGAGAGTTGAGCATTGGCCTGTTTTTTGTGGTACCCACGGAGCACGCAGGCGTACACCCTTCTTGTGCGACATCCAGGGAGACACTGATGGTCTTGCCTCTGCCAGCCACCATGCTCCGCTCTCTGAGACACACACACACACACACACACGCACGCACTCACTCACGGACAGAACAGTGGACTCTATGCGTTATTTCTGCGCTGTTTATGTCATATATATGTGGTTCGAGCTGTTGAGGCGCCACTTTATACACTAAACAGTGCAGTCCACGCACACACAAAGATGGGCGGTAAGAAGGGACAACGTCAAGATGGGAGACACGACTACCCACCACCTTCCCCTCCACCGGGCGCAGACTCTCATCCTCCACCTCCAGTGACGGACATTGCCACAATTCTGAGGTGGATGGACGACCGGGACGAGAGACGCAGAGAGATGGAACTTCAGAGGGAGGAGACACGAAGAGAGGAGGAAAAGTTGCGTTTTGAGGCACTATTGGCGACCCTGGCGCTAACCCACCCTCCCTCACTCGCAGGTAGCGCGCATCAAGGCGCCAATATCCTCTCTTCTCCACCACACCAGCGTCCTCCAGGTATTCTAGCCTCCAAACAAACAGCTCCCAAAGCATCTGTTCAACCCCCACCCTCCCTCTCACCAGACGTCACGTTTCAGCTTTTTCGTGAGTGGAGGCGGCGTTGGACAGATTACTCCACGATGGTGGACCTTGGCAGCATGCCTCCAAGCAAACAGCTCATCCAACTGCGGATGTGTTTGTCGCTGGAGACCCAGAGAGTTTTGGAGCACACGTTGCAAGTGCCTCCCGATCCTACCTCTTCAGTGACGGATGTGCTCGACCTTTTACAGGAGCTGGTTAAGGGTCGGAATAACGAGGCTTTGCGTCACCGCGCCTTCACCAGTTGCAAGCAGGCGGAGAACGAATCCTTTGACGACTTTTTTGTACGCTTGAAGAGTTTGTCAGAGGAGATCGACGTCTGCAAGGCACACAGCCGAGAATGTGAGGAAGCCTGGATCAAGCACGGGATCTTGACAGGTGTCAGGCACGAAGGGTTGGTGCAGCGACTCATCCCCCTGGACGCTTCCTCCACACTCCAGGTGGTAGTGACTGAATGTCGGTCGTACGAGGCCACCAAGTCCGCCACCTCTGCCTTACGGGCCCCTCCTGCTGTGAAAGCTATCTCATAATACAAGAAGGATAAGAAGGCGGCCAACAACGCGAAGGCTGCCACACATTCTTCCACGCCTCCGCCTTGTGCTTCCTGTGGCAGCTGTGGAAAGCAGCACAGCCCCAAGACATGCCCGGCCGCCGACGCCCTGTGTCGTGGATGCGACCGTAAGGGCCACTGGTCTAACACAGACAGGTGCCCTGCACGAGGCCACAAGTGTCAGGCCTGCAGTCGCTATGGACACTACGACAAGTGCTGCCGCCAACCCATGCCCAAAAGCCCAAGACGAGGAGGAAAGCAGCGCACTTCCCTCGGGGTGGTTCGCACGCAGGCCCCTCCAGATGGCCCACGCAGTCCCAAGCAGCAGCGGAGTCACATCAGGAGGGTGTAATCGACCACACGCCCCAGGGCTACCCCTTCCCCCACCATCCGCGTCGCCGTCACACACGGTGATGTGTCAGGTCACATCGAGGTGATACCGGACACCGGCGCTGATACTACGGTGATTGGGTTGAAGCACCTCCAGAAACTGAGCCTCACCAAACGCGACCTGGGACCACCGCCGCAGCTGCAGTACTACAATGCTGACGGTTCCCAGATGCCAGATGCTGTTGGCTCCTTTCAAGCGGAGATCACTTATGGCGACAGGTCGTGTCACCGATGGATCGACGTGCAGCCTACTCTCGCTACACCCTTGTTGTCGTGGGAGCACTGCAAGGAGTTAGGCGTGGTGCCCAGAGACTTTCCTGAGCAGATCCCAGCTGCTTGGTACACCGCCAGCAGGGTGCGGGAATCAACGAGCGACGCGCCTGGCGCTGACGCACAGAGTTGCCCAGAACCAGCGTCCACTCCCGCCCCGCCTCCACCCAAGTCACGGCCGCTTCCTCTTCACAGCGAGACGTCTCCTTCAGCCGCAAGGGCCTACTTCCTGAAGGAGTACTCGGATGTGCTGGTGACGAAGGAGGCCCTACTGACCGCGCCACTGAAGGCTATGGCGGGTCCGCCTATGAGGATACACCTGCGGGAAGATGCACAGCCGTTTGCCATACCCACTCCCCGGTTGATTCCTTTCGCCTTCAGGGATTCAGTCAAGAAGGAACTGGATTCCATGGTGGCCCAGGGTGTCATCGTACCCGTTGGTGACGACCCATCCCCTTGGTGCCACCCTCTAGTCGCTGTGGCTAAGACTAACGGTGGAGTGCGAATTACTACCGACTTGTCCAAGCTTAACAGCCAGGTGTCCCGTCCCGCCCACCCTTCACACACACCTTTTGCAGCTATACGGAGTGTGGATCCGAAGGTACGGCACTTCTCGACAATGGACGCCCTCTGTGGTTACTGGCAGATCCCATTGAAGAAGGAGGATCAGCCACTGATCACTTTCATCATGCCTTACGGACGCTTCCGCAACTGCCGTGGCCCTATAGGATTCGCTGCTACGGGGGACGCCTTCTGTCTCCGTGGTGACATGGCACTTCAAGGCGTGACCAACTGAGTGAAGGTAGTGGATGACGTCCTTCTCTACGATGAGGACTACTTGACGCACCTTCGCTGCATCAACGAGGCACTGACCAGGTGTAGGACGCACGGCATCACTCTGAATGCTGAGAAGTTCGACTTGGCCGCACCTGGAGTGTCCTTCTGCGGCTACCGACTCTCAAGGGATGGCATTGCTGCAGACCCGGAGAAAGTTCGCGCCATAGCGTACTTTGCAAAACCTGCCAACCTTACAGATCTCAGGTCTTTCATGGGCCTGGTGAACCAGCTGGCAGAATTTTCTCCTGACGTCTCCGCCGCTGCCGGGCCTCTCCGCCCCCTGATGAGCCCCAAGAGGACTTTCACGTGGACCCCTGACCACGACCTCGCCTTTCATAAGGTGAAGGAGGCCCTGTCAAGTCCACCTATCCTTGCTACTTTCGACCCAGCGCTCCCCACCGTCCTCCAGACAGACGCCTCGCGCCTGTACGGGGTTGGTTACGCCCTTCTCCAAGATCACAGTGGAGGAAAGTACCGGCTCGTACAGTGTGGCTATCGCTTCCTCACCGATGCTGAGTCTCGCTACGCTACCATCGAGCTGGAGCTGCTGGCAGTGGTATGGGCCTTATCGAAGTGCAAATTTTACTTGATTGACCTACAGCACTTCGACCTCATCACAGACCACAGGCCCTTGGTCCCCATTCTTAATCACTATTCGCTGGACGCCATCGAGAATCCCCACCTCCAGCGCCTGAAGGAGAAGATTTTGGCCTTCGTCTTCACCGCGGCTTGGCGCGCAGGTAAGGAGTTGTGCATCCCGGATGCCCTCTCCCGCTCCCCAGTCAGCCGCCCTACACATGAAGACGAGATGCTCAGCACCGAGGCCGGCTTCTCCGTCAGCAACATCGTCACCTTGCAGGCCGTACAGTCCCTCGCCAGCACCCAGGCCTCAGTGTCGCCACCCGACAGCGATCTGGCCCTTGAGGAACTACGGACCGCGGCACGCGACGAACCCTCCTACTCTCAGCTCTTGGAGAGTGTGAGGACTGGGTTCCCTCGCGACCGTTTTGACCTCCACAACGCCCTACGCCCGTATTGGAAGATACGTGAGGACCTCTACGCAGATGGGGACCTCGTCCTGTACGGTGCCCGTATGGTCGTCCCTGCAGCTCTCCGTCATCGCGTTCTGGCCCGCTTACACGACAGCCATCGTGGAGCAGAGGCCACCAAGCGCAACGCAAGGCAGGCTGTGTACTGGCCCGGCATTGACGCGGATATCGTCAATACGGTCCGTGCCTGTGAGCCGTGCCAGATCATGCAGCCCAGTCAACAGCAGGAGCCCCTCTTGTCCGACGACGAACCCACCAGGCCCTTAGAGTCCGTGTCGGCTGATTTCTTCAGCACAGCTGGGAAACATTTCCTAGTTGTCGCCGACCGACTCTCTGGCTGGCCTGTGGTGGTAATCTGTGGCTCGGACACGACGTCCGTGGCCACCATTCGCCACTTCCGGCACCTCTTTCGTGACCTGGGCGTCCCCGTACGTCTGCGGACGGACGGTCGGCCACAGTTCACCAGTCGGGACTTCACAGGATTCCTGGAGCGTTGGGGAGTCCGCCTCATCGTGTCAACACCCCACTACCCACAGTCAAACGGCCATGCTGAGGCTGCGGTCAAGACAGTCAAGCACCTCATCCTCAAGGTGGCCCCTTCAGACAACATAGACTGTGAGGCGTTTGACAAAGGACTCCTGGAGTTACGTAATACTCCTACCCACACAGGGCGCTCCCCTGCACAGATCCTGTATGGTCACCCTCTCCGCTCTTGCGTTCCTGCACACGCCAAGGCCTTTGCAAAGGAGTGGCAGACCAGAGCCGAGAGCTGCGACCGCCACGCCGCTACACGTGCCCAGGACGCCAAGGCTCGGTATGACGACCGTGCCCGCCCTCTTCAGCCACTGGAGATTGGTGCCCTTGTCCACGCCCAGGACCCGACGACGACACGTTGGGACAAGGTGGGCATAGTGATGGGCGTCGGCCGGTCGCGGGACTACAAGGTCAGGATGCCAATCCTGGTGGAGGAACCGCCGCTTCCTCCGGCCAGTCCCACCCCCTGCTGCTGGCCCCCTGACCGAGGACGAGTCCCCTACACCTCACGAGGATCCGCCCCACAGTGCACCTCGACGCTCAGAGCGACTTAGGACTAAGAAGTCCGCTCAAGACAAAGACTATGAGCGTGAGGGTGGAGGGAGATGTAGGTTATGCATCTAAGCTACTGTGCCGAGTAGCAACCTTGTAAATAAGCTACTGTGCCGAGTAGCATTTATATATATAATTACGTGGCAACACTGCACGTGTTATGTGGCAACATTGCCCCGAGGCTGCCATATGGCAAGGCAGTCTCAGTCTGACTGTGTGAGCCATGCATGGCACACGCTAGTCACCACTTGTATTTCTCTCATCCATAATAAACGGACTTCAGTGTTACCCGGTGTTTCCCTATCCATCACTGCATTCTTCGGGGAACACTTGTAACCATCAATTCATGGCCAAGTACGTAAACATTTAGCAGCGTCACGCGCTGAAATGATATACAAGCAACATAAACAAGCTAAGCCAGTCATGCTAGAAATAGGCGATGCTGTTATGGTGCGAGAACCTAAACGAAAGTCCAAGCTTTTACCCAAGTTTGACGGACCAAACTGCATTATTGCTAAAGAAGCCTGCAAAAATTTTAAAATTTTGAAGCCAAACTCACACACTTCAGACGTTGTTCATGCGGAAAGACTTAAAAAGGTCCAATCAGATTCATTCCCCAGGAATGATAATGATATCCTAGACTTCGACGTCCCAGACACAAATGTTCAAACAGCAAACACGTCAAATACAGCCAGTGAATTTGATGATTATTGTTTAAAACTACGTTCTGCGAAAAGTATATAATATTGTTCCTAACATTTCTACAATGATATTAACACGAAAACATTCTGAGTTTAATCATAAATAATTTTTTTTATAATTTCATGAATTCAGTGCCTACACTGGAATGATTATTTCTTTTCCAAGCATTTTCCATGCTACAAAAACTTCAACTCAAGCTATATCAATTAACAAAAACGAACTAATTGCAAGTATGGTTGATGCAGGCTTAGGACGAGTGGATGTTAACTCCAATTTTCACAGACGAAGAGGTAGAATAGTATATTAGGGTGTGTCATAGGAGGGAAGATCAGCTAAAACTAATGGCCTATCACTTTTTTGGTAGATTTTAGTGTATATAAACAGAAAATAATTTCAGTTTCAATATTTTGCAACCTTTTGCTAGGTAAATTTTAGCGTGAAATTTATCGAAAATCTAACGTACAGCTGCATTAGTGCATTACAATTAAATAGTGAACATTGCTTTCTGACTTCATTCTTTAACAACCCAACTAACAATATTTTTTCTGTTTCAGATTCTGATGCATTTATAAGTTGATAATATTTGCGATGGCTGCTTGTGTCAGGACGAGGAACCAAAAATCCAGCCATCTCAGTCACTATCTTGGGTCTGGGAGAGAGCTCCGGAGTTGCCTACATTGAGAGATGCTTTGAGATACGGTGTTTTAATCAGGCTAATCAGTGAAAAGAACCAAAGAACTTATACAAACAAAGACATTGCCAGTGATATGACCAAAGCTGTCTTGGCACAGTACACTCTGGCTAACGCTCAGTTCAAGCCTCCAGTCATAACAAGTCAGAAGAAGATTAGTGAGAGACTGCTAGCCAGTTGGGAAAAGGCAAGAGATATCTCTCTCTTGGAGAGGAAATCTGCAGTTAAGGATAGCTTACAAGCAACTGGACCGAAGTTATTTGACATACCATTTTTTGGTAAGTGCCCAATTGTTCTCTGTCCTGAGTTTGATGCGACCGTGACTGTAAATCCGAGGCCCACATCTCCTGTATTTGCAAGCGTGAACTGAAGATTCCTGTGATCGAACTGGCATTTGTCAAAGCACAGAGAGAGAAGATTGGCAGTATAGGGGCTCTCATGATTTCTAGCCAAGATATTCCGGAGTCCAAGAGACAGGAGGCTGCCACAGAGAGACAGAAGAGGAGAAGAGTTGCCGAGGAAAAGAGACTTGAGAAGGCCCAGGGTGAGGTAAAAAAGGCCGATGATTGGAGTCAAGTTGATTCAGAGTTTAATGACTTCCCCATGGCTGATCCGAGTGCTGACCAGGAGAATGGTGACTTTGTCCCTAACCCAGAAAAATAATGATCCCAAACCCTTCCAGGCATAAGATTCGAAATAGGAAAGATATCCTTGAAAGGATAGCTCTGGCCAGCATGCGACACCCTCCACACTGGTCTCAGAGAAACTGCAGAGATAGCAACAGTTGCCTGGATTGACGGTGGTTTGATAACAGCTGATGATGTTCACCTGGTGATAGATCATAACAAAGTAAGGAGAGCTCAGGAGAAACTTGTCAGAAACCTAGAAGAGGAGTTTGATAAGGGGATAAGAGAAAATGGAATCAATTGTTTGTTCTTTGATGGGAGAAGGGATGACACTAAAGTGTTCATGAAAGTTGGAGATTCTGACAAGTTGTTCCTGCCATGGTGAAGGAGGAACACTACTCCTGCTGCAGTGAACCAGGAGGGAAGTATTTGTGGCATTTCACTCCAGAGAAAGATGACATCAGGAAACCAGCTGAGATAGTGGCAGATAACATTGTGAACTGGCTCAGAGAGAGGAACGTAGACCAGACCCTGCAGGCCATTGGAGGGGACAGCACCAACACGAACACAGGGTGGCAAGGGGGGTCATACAGTGGATAGAGCAGAAGATTGGGAGGAAGCTGGTCTGGATTGTTTGTGACCTCCACACCATCGAGTTGCCACTCAGACATCTGATCCAGGAGCTGGATGGCAAGACTCTTTCAAACAACAGATGGTCTGGTCCTCTTGGCAAGATGCTGGACTCTGCCACTGAGTTAGAAATAAATCCGAGCTCTGAAAAAATCACAGTTGGCCCTCCACTCGTTGAGCTTGCACATACTGTCTTTGACGACCTGAGTACTGACCACAGTACTATGGTTACATGATTTGCAGTGCCATCAAACTGGGGTCATGCCTTGATAGACTTGTTACTCATGGATAGGTCCAGTCTCACATCTTCTAGGTGGCTCACAACGGCTCTCAGGTTCTGCAGAATTTGGGTCGCTCATCATAAACTGAAAGGAACCAGCTTCACAACCTGGAGACTTATTGTCCAATCTATCAGAGTTCATTTGCCAAAATTGGTTCAACACCAAGGTCAAGCTCATCGTTCTCCGAAGGTCCGAGGCATGTTCTCTTCCAGCTTGAGCCTCCTGAGGAGTCAGCCAAGGAAGAAACTAGATTGTGGATAAACTGTGAGGAGATCTTCCGGTATGCTCATCCTGAGGCAGTTCTGCAGACAATGCTCTGCAGTAAGGATGAGGAGGAGAGAAGAGTGGCAGTCAAAAAGATCTTGGATATGAGACTTATGAGAGGATCTGGGCATGACGAACCAGTTGGTGACGATTCCTTCAGGGTCAGGAAGACTCCTGAAGTCAATCTAGGTGCCAAGACCCTCACTGATCTCATAGATCTGGATAACATCCAGGCTGGCAGTGAGCCCCTTCTTACCTGCAGCCTCACCACCGTGTTCATACAGACTTTCTGACAACCCCATGCATGTCCCTGCCTGGCCCCTCGCACACCCAGAGCATAGAGTGTTGTGCAGCAACACCGGGTCGTAGTAGTAAAACCGGTTTTGTATTTGATGATTTTGTTTTCTAAAGGAATATTAAATTTAATAAATGTGTCAAGATCATTCGTTTCACTATTCTGGATCATTTTCATCCTAATAAATTAACCTGATACATTTACTTTACTTTAAATAAGCTATTTAGTGGTGTTGGTAAAAGGGTGGGAATACTGAATTTTCATAAGATTTCAAGTTAAAATTTACCGAGCAAAAAATGAAAACTTTTCAAATCTGAAGATATTACATGATTCTGCACATAGAACTACATCATTAATACCATGGGCCGATTTTTCAAACTCAAAAAAAAAAAATTCGCCTCCGTATGACACACCCTAATAGTATATCCTTCTGTTAGAGTCAACTCTCACGGACTATGCTTTCCTCATCCATTAACTATGCTAGTGCAAAACAAATTAATGCATGGCATGTAGAACCTTTCCCATTATACTCTGATGACAGACTGTTTACTCTAGATGTACCAACCGATCTTTTACTAATAGATGAAGACTACTCTTTGTTACAAGTGGATGATCTTAGGATATATATATATATATATATATATATATATATATATATATATATATATATATATATATATATATATATATATATATATATATATATATATATATATATATAAATATATATATATCATGTAGATCCACAATGAAAACGTGGATAAGATAAATCTTGATAAAATCACACGGGAAAAGGGAAACAACGGAGCACCTTAGCTTTCGTCTTTATTCAAGACATCTTCAGTGGCAACTGGATTACGATACGATACGAAGTCTTTAGTTAAGAGGTGAAAGAAGATTATTAGGAGTTGAAGGAAAAGTGGTGAAACTGAAATACAGTAGGAGTAGAAAGAATCTGGGCTCAACCAGATCGCTTCATCTTTCTTATTGGTGTTTTGTCTTTGTTCTGCTCCCTTGGGTCGTCAGACCTTTGTATTAATATTGGTTTATTTATATAATGCTGCTTATTATTATTATTTGTTATTGTTGGAGTTAGTGAGCCCGCCCAGGTCCTTGTGTAACTGGGAGGGTAGTCACATTTTTTTTATTTTTTATTTTTTTTTTTGAGGTGTTAGTTAAGTGTTAGTTGTGTTAGTCTAAAGGTACACTGTATGGAGAGGCCTGCCAGGTTCTTAGTGGAGCTGGTTGGTCACTCTCATCTTTATTCCTCTAGTAATGTTTTATGTAGAAATGTGTATGTTGAGGCAGGAGGTGGTTCAATTACTTCTTCCTGGCTGATATAGCTGGGAGGGTAATCACATTATTATTATTAATATTATTAATATTTTTTTATTTTTTTATTTATTTTTTATTTAATTTTTTTTTGAGTTAGTGAGCCCGCCCAGGTCCTTGTGTAGCTGGGAGGGTAGTCACATTTTTTTTTTACTAAGATGTTAGTTCAATGTTAAATGTTAAATATTAGTTATGTTAGTCTAAAGGTACACTGTATGGAGAGGCCTGCCAGGTTCTTGTGGAGCTGGTAGGTCACTCTCATCTTTTATTCTCTCTATTAATGACCTTATAAAACATGAGGTCAGGTCATAATGATGTCATCCACTAATCCCCACACCAACACACACGTAGAGGAGCTTAAGAGAAGGGGGTGAGGTGACTAGTCAGGTCAGGTCAAAAATAAGGGACCCACTAAATAACTATCATACATCTAGATCAAAGGTTTTCAAAGCATTTTTAACCTTGGGCCACTGACAAATAAATTTATGTAACATATTATCAGTTTTGAATTGACCATCACTCAGGTTTATTGATTTTAATTCCTTAATCAAACTAGCTTCAACCAGAAGTCTTTCTGTGACACAAGATGATTTAAATACTTCTAAGCTTTTTTCCCAAGCAATGGGATGATTATTATTCCTAACATGAACGAACAAGGCACCGCTTTCAGATGCTGTTCTAATATTGTACTTATGTTGTTTGATTCTGAGCTACAGTGTTTTTCCTGTCTGCCCTTCATAATTACAATTACATTTAACATAAGAACATAAGAACATAAGAAAGTGGGATACTGCAGGAGGCCGACTGGCCCATACAGGGCAGATCCCTTTCACACCCATCCCAGCACTTCCATGTGCCTATCCAACTTCGTCTTGAAGCTCCCTAGCGTCCCCGATCCTACTATAGCACTCGGTAGCCTATTCCACATATCCACAACTCTATTTCCAAACCAGTGCTTGCCTATATCCTTTCTGAATCGGAATTTATCTAATTTAAAGCCATTTGTTCTAGTTATTTGCTACATGGAATACAATAAACACTTCCATTTACATTCAAACTTGGGCTATTTCTTATTAATATATTGGTAATGGTTGAGTCATATTTGAAAACAACATTAATATTTAGTAGCTTGAGGGACCGAACTAACGGGACAAATTCATTACGATAGGGCAGAGTCAAAATATTCTTAAGTGTAGGAATTTGCCTGGTTTGAGAGGATTGAAAGGATTTTTTAGCCCTTTTAAAACAACGATCAACAAACACAGAAGGGTACCCGAGTTTTTGTGCAATGGAACGAATGTGTTTCAATTCATCGTCAATAAATTCAGAGTCACAAATACGCAGACATCTTAAGAACATAGCAGAAAAAACTGACATTTTGGTAGACTCCAGGTGATTCGATAAAAAGTGTATGAAACTGTCTACCTGTGTGGGCTTTCTGTATACCTTAAATTTGTAGTTTTGGCCATTTCTCATGATAAGCATATCAAGGAATGGAAGGGATCCATTTATTTCTCTTTCAATTTTGAATGTGATACTTGGGACAATATCATTAAGCTTGTCTAAAAATTCCAATGGGTCACTGTTTCTAGGCCAAAGACAAAGAACATCATCTACATATCTATACCATGGAGGAATAAAGTCCACTATATTGGGTAGTAATCTAGACTCAAAAAACTCCATATAAATACAGGCTAGAGGAGCAGAAAGACAATTACCCATGCTCATGCCAAATATTTGCTTGTAGAACTTCCCATTTGCTCTAAACACATTGTCAGTTACGCATAACTCTATCAATTTGAGGAAAGTATCATGTTCAATAGTTAAATCTAACAGTTGTAATTTATCTTTAAGAAATGAAAGTAGGTCTTTCACAGGTACTCTAGTGAACAGTGAATTTACATCAAAACTTATTAATTCGCAAGGTTCATTGTGTTTCTTTGATTTTATGCCATTTCCCCGTGTGATTTTATCAATATATATATATATATATATATATATATATATATATATATATATATATATATATATATATATATATATATATATATATATATATATATATATATATATATATATATAACCGGTCGGAATTCTCACTCTTTTAGTTATTGGGGTTTATGAGTTATAGTGGACGGTAATGCAGTGGAAGCGCCCCTCAGAGAAAATCCCGAACCAGCACAAACACAATTAAATCAAATTATTCTCCGTGACCGTGGAAAGCTAGCACCTGTGATTGGGGTTATTGAGACGCACTGTAAAAGAGGACACTTCTATTCCTTCCAACACTACAACCAATAATGGTCCACCAACACTGGAGTACGTCTTAGCATGGCTTAAAAACACTACAACGCGGAACAAAAGTTATACATGGTATTAAAAATTATTAAGAAATATTAAATGCAGTATGAGAAGACTACTAATGAAGCAGTACTACCTACACCAGAACGAGGAACTCATCTGAAACAATTCCTTCGTACATCTTACATCACTTAGTGGCACATAAAACATTAAACAAAATATTACTCGCACCAAGGAACATGCCTTAAGGGCATCAACAAAAATATAGCAATTACTGAGAAATAGAAACCAATTTTAGTCATACTACACAGGAACATGGATCACTCATAGCCTGTCTGGGATGACCCACAAAATACTATAATCTTAACTGTTTTAGAACCCGAAGGTTTTAACTACTAACTTGCCAAGTGGCAAGCATTTACAAGAAACCGAGAAAATCACTCATGACCCATCAGGCAGGCGGGTGCTCCACTGTTTTTTTCATTACTCTCTTTAGAGTTCAGGAGTCATGAATGGTTTTCTCCACCAATACCCGTTACATGCTTCACACATAGGTCCTAAATGCACCCGTACTTTTAAGGTACTAACAGCTTTTCACCACTTTTGGAGAGGAACTCTTACGTCCCACGTGTGCAATCAACCATAAGGAACGTTGATCTCACACCTGGACTTGGCTATTCTAATCACACCTTACCAACATCACCCATAACATGCTTCACACATATCCTCAGAGCACACACATACACGTAGTATTGCAAAGTGAAATAATGTTTTACTTTAAATTATTGATGACTAGTTTATATACTATAGAATACTACACACTTAAAATCACCTTAGTTGTTAAACTGCACTAATATATTAAAAAATCCATTAAACAACTTTCTTTAAGTTGGATATATTCACCCACTGGGGTGAAAGGTTCTAGCTCAGCTCTGTGATTCTGGAGTTAGTTATACACGAATCTGTGATGTCACACGGTATTCATAGATATTCCCATAGTACATAGAGTGAGTAGCCGTAGTGCGTATATTCAGTAGGTGAGATCTATTATGAAATGTGGCATAGGTTTGGGGGATAATTTTTGCGATATCTACAAATATAAGCAACACTGCACAGTTAATGATTATCGTGGGGTTTTAATGAAATTATAAATAGTTAGTACGTGTTAAACGTTTTGCTACACGTACTTGTGATATATTTAAATAATTTAGAATAATGATACGAAAAATCTTATATTTACATTAGGCATCGCTCTAGATAAGAGAAAAAAGGGAAAAAGATATTCCTTATATTCATGTTCTATCTTAATGGGGTTTTACGGAAGTTTGTGAAATAGTTTTCAGTATAGATTGGCGGCAATATAAAAAAAGTATAACGGCCGTATGGGTGACCCTTTTACGTCTTTTGTCTGGGTTTACGGCACAACGATGAAAACCAGAACACCAGACCATCTGCCGGATGCGGCTTTTGTTGTGTGTCAGTGACGACCAGCGGTGTTGCTGTGAGTTTGTCGGAGGCCTCAAGTTCCGGTTGTTTATAAATTAAGGGACAGCTATCATATATTCATATATGTATGCTATATATGAACATATGCTTGAATATACGTGCATTTTGTATATATTTACGTATTAAAATGTGCTTATACGCGTTTCTTGGGCTAATGTTATTACACCTGTGTGTACGTGAGTTCTTGTTTACGTGAGCATCTTCATTTATCATTTAGTGACCTGACAACGGTACAGAATGCCTGTGAAACATTGATTGATATTGAATCAGTGTTTTTAGCTGTGAAAATACAAAGTGAACAATAACAACAATATTGACATAGTTGAGCCAAGTGAGAGCCTGAATCCTCTTAGTGGCATCTGATTTATCTCAGTAGTTATTATATGATATTTTGTATCATTAGAATGTTATCAGTTATCAACTTTTTGTTAATCCGTTTTACTATTTGTTCTACATTTATATCATAAATATATACACTTATTTATAGCATACTGTAGTGTACTTGATTTACAGTACTCTGGTAAAATGAATGAAATTGATACATGTTTGTAACTAACAGGCTTTCCACAAATATTTTTATTTTGTAAAATCTTTTCCTCCCCGATCAAAGGGACTAATAAATCACGTTCTCTCTGCGCTATAGGACTTGCCCTTGATTATTGGGATGAAAAAATGTCCATGATGAGACTGCAGTACTCTTGATTTTAGCGCTAACGAAGGTAAACAAACACACACGAGTAAGACGACCCATAATTCATCAGCAAAAAGACGACCCATAATGCATCAACGAAGTGGACAGTATTACCCGACCAACCCTACTTGGTCCCACACGAAGGGGAAGACATTCGAGCAATTAAAAATACCGCTTGAGAGAACAATCCCTTCAAGAAGACTCTTCGTCAGAGAGGGAAGATGTTGTTTAATAATACGGGCGTTACAACTTCGGGGATCCACTTACAGAGTCATCTGAGATATAAAATATTGTAAATAATTTTGAATATCTGTACCCTGTTCGTATTTGTGGTCAGTGCCTCTTTTTCAAGTTAGTGGGGAGAGGGGGGGGGGGGCAAAGTAGCAAATTGAGGTGCCCGTTGGTTTGGCGTGTTAATTTTTGGCGACCATAATAAATGTGCTGTTAGGATTTCTATGGAGTAGAAAAAGCGCGTTGCCATTTTTTCCTGTTAAGGTTTAGTGACCTTGACTTGCGTTTTAAATCAGAACGTTGATATCATGTAAAATACTGGTAAACCGCTATTTATACCGTGGAGTAAGGAGTTGAAAATTCTTGTACTAACAATTCCAATGACGTTTCAAATTCTTATAGACCAACGGTTGTCTTCTTTTTAGAAGCCTGCCCTCACAGAATGCATATATTAAAATAATGTGTACACTGCCTGCTCTTGTTTTGCTACAATGACAACAGGGTCATATTGAACACTGAAGGGGACACAGACTAAGTGTGTTTGTAGAACATTTATGCATGTAGCTATGCAAGCTCCTGTAGTATGTGTCTGATACCCGGACTGTCTATCCTGTTACGAAATTGAACTAGATGTAGTAACAGCCTACTAGTAATTCCACAGAATACATAAGTAAAAATTTTTTACCTGCTCCCTCACCTTTCGCACCTTCAAGAATGAGTGACGCACTCCTGCCTTGGCAATCCTTGAGCAGCAGCACGAGAAGACAGCAGAAGACGGTGATCAGTCACATGAAATCTCACGTCATGTTGTTCCACACCACCACCCAAGGTGACTATTATAGATGGTATGCATGTCAGTGGTGTAGGGGATGCTGAAGACACCGAGTGTGATAACTTGTGCCCAGTGGGCTGACCACTTCATCTCCCAACTGGACTGCAAGTCTGAAGGCTATGATGAGGTCCATTGGTGATTGACTGTTATGACCTCCCCCATCGATGAAATGTAGCCGCTTGCAGCTTATCATGTTGCAGGCACCAGACCAGTGGGTAAGATGTCAGTCAAAAACAGTTGTTTCTCTCCAGTACCACAACGAATGATGAGCTGACATCCTACCTCGCGAAGAAAGCTCTCTGCCATTTTGAGGGGAACCCCTAGGTCTTCATTGTCACTTTAAGGCAGGATATCTTCTCGATCTGCATGGGTGTGCAGCCTCTACCTAGTTCTCAAGAGGAAGCTGACACAAGAATTATCTGGCATAGTTTCGACGCTGTTCAAAAAGGTGCAACGCAGTTCTACATTAAGTCACTTGACACTGACGTGCTGATTCTTGCCATCCGACGTTACCCTGAGCTTTACCAGCAGACATATTTCGTCACGGATTAGAAAGATGAAGAGGAAAATTTCACTGATATCGGTAGTCCAGGCACAAGGTTTCCATGCCTTTTCTGGAGCTGATCAGACAGGCAGATTTGTTGGTAACGGGAAGCTCACCTGATGGCAGGCGCTCAGCAGGTGGCCCCTTGAGGTATCGTCTGCATTTAATGTCTTGGGAACCTTCACTATCACAGAGAGAGTCATCGAGGCATTTGCATGCCAGCTATGCGAGCCTGGTACCACTGTGGTTGATATTGACCAACTCAGATGGAGACTCTTCACAAAGAAGCAAGTAGAAGGTCAGAAGTTGCCACCAACCTTAGGAGCATTGCGTGAAGCCATTGTTCATTCATATTTCCAAGCCATTGTGTGGCATCGGAAAACTATTCCTGAGCCCCATCTCCCATCACCAACAGAATATGGGAGGAAGGCTGAGGGAGATCAACGAAGGACCCACCCGCTACAGCCACCGCCACACATCTAGTAAAGTGTGACTGTAAGAAGAAGACCAGCTGCAGGTCCCACTGGTCGTACAGGTCAGAGCAACTCGACTGCTCGGAGCTGTCATGTGTGGGGCTGATGAGGATGTCTGCGATAACATTAGTCAATAACATCCAATGAGAAGGCGGACGACAACAACGCTGACCCTTCGATATAATACCGCAACAGTTACATTGGACATTCTGAACATGTTTAATTCTCGTTTTCTTGGAAAGATAGCCATCATTTATTGTGTTTGATGCATCCAAACAGATATGAACCTATTTCATATTCTGATATATCAAAAATATCATGGTTCAGTGCTTTTTTGATTATGTGTTTATGGTTATGTGCCAATGGTTATGATTTTTACCAGGAATATCATGGTTTTGTGCACATCGTAAAGCAAAATACTCATTTCCTGGGTGATTATAGGGGTATGATTTTCTATTTGTTAAAAAGAACAAGAAACTAATCAGAAAAAAATAACAACATTATATTCTCACAGGTTAACTGCCACGAGAAGACGGCCAAAACAGTCGCCGAAAATTATCACTGTGCCCCCACAAGTAGGCCATTGTCTGCACAAGTCTTCTTAGCCGTGCCAGAGACCTCACGTGTGTGTGACAGTGAATCAAGTGTTGGAAAACAATATCATATTAGATTTCTTTCATTGTTGCATGGATGAGTTACGGACGACTGTGATAAAAGATATCACACTGTTGATTGATGTTACTGTGAATTGCTTGTCTCTGTTTTTTTTTCAATTTAGTTTGTCATCAACAACAAATCCAAGGAATTTAGTATTCTGTTCACCTTTGAGGACTGTACTACCAATGGGGTAAGTATTTCTTTCTGTGAAAGATTGTGTACTGTTTTCCCCTCCCAAGATCCTTTATGTACTACTCAGAATGGAGCCTTTTGGAACACCATACAAAATAGGTGAAAAGTCAGATTGATGATTGCTATAGCAGATGCACTGCTTTCTGTTAGACAGATACCTAGCCCTTAATCCCTTAATGTTCTAGTTTTGGCAGTAGGAGGGTACGGTCGACAGTCTCAAAGGTTTTTCAGAGGTCCAGGAATATTCCGACTGTGAACTGACTATCATCAAAGGAATTCAAGAAGTCAGTTGGAAAAGGACAGCAAGGCGATCTCAGTTGACCTTCTTGCTCTAAACCAAAACTGTAAGGATGTTATTGTCACTGCAAAAGGAATTTAGTTTAGGTAGAAGAATTATTGTTTGTGTTAATATGGGACATCAGGGATTAAGATTAGAAGTGCAGTACTAGGTTTAGTCGTTTAATGATGCAATAGCTTACAGACAAAAGCATGTTTTGACAATATGACAGTGGTAGTGTTTGCTGGATGCTGGTCGCAGTGCTGACTGACCCCAGTGTTGCTAGGTCTCCTCGGTTAAATTTCCACACACACGCACATACACACACAGACACACACACACACACACACACATATATATATATATATATATATATATATATATATATATATTTCATGTAAATCCACAATGAAAACGTGGATAAGATAAATCTGAAGATGTCTTGAATAAAGACGAAAGCTAAGGTACTCCGTTGTTTCCATTTTCCGTGTGATTTTATCAAGATATATATATATATATATATATATATATATATATATATATATATATAGTGTGTGAGCAGACTGTACTCACCCTGAATATGTGAAAGCGCTTGGGAACTTGTGTTTTTTTTTCCTTGTTATCAGCATATACCTAGATCACGCACCTACAGTGATTTGTATATATATATATATATATATATATATATATATATATATATATATATATATATATATATATATATATATATATATATATATATATATATATAGAGAGAGAGAGAGAGAGAGAGAGAGAGAGAGAGAGAGAGAGAGAGAGAGAGAGAGAGAGAGTTTACTGAAAGGTGTCTATTGGGAATAATGTTCAACGCAACTGTAATTATTATTATTATTTTTTTCTAGACTTGCTACTCTACATCTCGTACAGTTCCAGCAACAGCTCTAAACTTTTCTTACAGAATTCCAACCTTTACAATAGCTATTATAAGTGTCCTTTTAGTATCCAATATATTGTTGCTGAGTTTCATCCTAGTAGTATAGTATAATGCGACATTTTCTTTTTGTTTGTTTATTCAGATACATGCTAACCTGAAAAAGCTCTTTAGAGGTTGTAGCCCAGGCGATTGTACAGATAATATAATGTACATTGCTGCAGTATATATTTACAGTTTACGAACTGAGTAACACAGAGAAAATCAGCGGACAGAGAAGAGCAGGTGTACAGTAGATTGGAATAGCTGAGGTGACCAGAGGAGTGGGGAAATGTAAACAAAATTAATATAGTGCCAATACAACATGACACAGAACGAAGTAGTTTTGTTAGATTATCAATTTATTGGCAAGATTGCAAGAACAAAATACCTTGTGGGTGGAGAGGGTGGGTAAATGGGCTTCTGACTGACACAAACTTGAATCATCGACGATATATTTTGGTACTCTTTTAAAATAAAATTTTTCCCTAAATTTTGACGAATTTTCATTTTTTTTCTTTTTTTTCCCTCTAAGGGTCATTTTTCCCGAAAAGGGGAAATTATCCTGTAACTGGCAACATTGACTTGTATTAGCCCCTGTCTCATAGGCAGAAGTACTTATATAAATATGGGTTAATATATTTATATAACTAGCAACCCCTATAATCTTCCGTAGCTGTGAGGTAGCATGTTTAGTGCGGGTAATAGGTAAAGTTCCACCAACAAGGCATGTCCCCAGAATATCCTAGGTCAGCTATCTTGGGCTGGACCCAGCAGCAGTCTCTACTCATTTCTCGCGCTAGTCGGACGTCTTTATAGCTTATCCCTGATAGTTCTGTCTGTCTTATTATAGCACTCACAGCTACAGTAACTATTACAGTGATATCCTTTTGAAAGTATACATAGACCTTTTTTAGAGTAAACGAAAAAAGGAATATTTCGGTTTCGCTACTAAAACCTAATAAACTTTAATCTATATTTAATTCGCTTACCTTATCAGCCTCTAAGGTAATTGGCTAAGAGTATAAGGAGTAAGCACTTAGAATATAAGGTAACAGCTTCATAAGTGCCTGTTAAAAGTGGTGACAACCCCAAGTTGTTACATATATGACAGCTTCAAGGTAGCTGTTATATGATGGTAACAGCCACCTATTGGTTTCACAGTTGGTCACAGTTGAGATAATCTGTTCTCCTGTTGCTGTTTAACTGTTACAAAGAAGTATTTGTTACAAAGGTGGCAGCCTTACAGGGCCCCAGGACCAGGACTCCAGGGCCAGGACTCCAGGACCAGGACTCCAGGACCAGGACTCCAGGACCAGTCTCCAGGCTACAGTTAGTCAAGTGTACTCTAAGTAACTGTAACAATTTTTTTATGTCCTGAAATCATTCTAAGTGCACGACGAGGATATATTCCTATTTTAAACTAGTGAGATTCGTTACATGTTGAGTGAGACATTTAAACAGCATCTCTATTTGACATGCTCAAACAGTTTTCTCAATAACATTTGGGAAGAAAGTTATTAAGAACTTTCCATCATTGTTGCAGATTGGCAACTTTTCTATTTTGGCAACACCCTGCCTAGCGTCGATTCGTATGGGTAGTGTCTACGTATCATTAAACATCCTCTCGTTTCACACCGTGGGACCGTGGGACGGCAAACAGTGACACCACGCCTTAATAGGTTATAACTCAGTGCATTTTCCTGCCTTGCAATACTTCAACACTGTTCAGTAATGCTCCTGTGTTTCAAGTATAGTTGGGTTTTCTTTGGTACACATCACAAGTTGTTTACCAGAGCTGTTAGTAAATGGTGTGTTGCAAGTTCCTTGTGTAACAGGCAGAGGCTTATATACAGGGCAGCTTGTCTTGTGTTCGTCAGACGCACTGTGGTCTTTAGTCGTTGTGGATATCTCTCTTCAGTGATCCCAGCGAATCTTCAGCGAACCTGAGACTTCACTTGGTGACCAGCTCCGACATTCCTAGGTCAGCAGACTGCAGTTACGAGCAACTCGCAAGTCATTGACGGTTGTCTTGACAGCGAGGAAGCAGGCAGAGGACGCTATCTTGCATCGACACCATACGGGTTGTTTCGACCAGCTTCAAGGACTGATGTTGACTCTGAATCTCCAGCTGATCGGCTCTGTATATATATTATGTATGCTGTATGTATATTATGTATGTGCTCCATTTATATACATTATTTATTCAGCCTAGCTAGCAGCATGTGGCAATGTATTTACCATGTCCCACATGCTTAATTAATGTGCCTGGCGACATATGGAAGCTGCTAATGTATCACTTGCCACATGTCGCCTGAAAGGCTAGTTGACCCCCAGACAGAGTAAGGAGAGCCACCTCGCTTGTGTATGTCTGTTTGTCCAGTAAATAGAACCTACGAAAACCCAACAGGTGTTTGTGTTCGCTCCTGTAGATAGAATTTGGTACCCAGAACATATACATGGTGCAGTGTGTTAATTAACTGGATCATTATACAGTACAAGTAAAGTGTAAAGTTTGAGGCAAGACCGGCTTATGGACCCCTGTTCTGTTGTCAACCGCTAATGACCGTCTCCTCCAAGAATTTATATCAACTTTGAGCAGTGTCAGTGACAGCAAGTTCCTGTGAAGTGTATAAGTGCCATAAGTGTGTGACCTTGTTCTAAAGGATTCCCAAGGTGGAAGGCATATTAAGGGTATTTGTGAGGAGTGGAGTTCAGTGCAGCCTCCTTCGGCCTTGCCTAGAGGGTAACTGACTGACTGTGAGCAGCTCGCCTCCACCCCCTCCCAGCAAGACACTGCCCGAGGCGCGCACACATACACACACGCACGAACACACTGACTGCAGTCATCCCTTTATATATATTTTATATATATAATCTACTTATCTGTGTATTTAATTATTATTTTTTTGTCTCAGATCTTGTTGATACGACGGGCTGACCGGTCAACACTGATTTAAGACATAGTACATAGATTAAGTAATTATGTCTCGTGCCTTACGCAGTCGTGGAGCCAACGCCTGGATGAGTCAGTTGGATGACAGCTCTGCAGAGAAGGATGACCAGGCTTAACAGGACGCTCCAGTTTCTCCCACCACATCGCACAGCCCTTCACCTCGATCTTCAGCATTGTCTTCAGAGATAATTGCTTTAATGAAGTTTATGAGGGATGAAAGGAGTCACGACGAAGCTAAAAGACGTGTGGAGGATGAAAAAAGGAGGCAAGCTGAGGCAGAGAGAGACCACCAACGGAGATTGGAAGACAGTGCACGGTTTGAAGCTTTGATATCTCGCCTCACTGTTAACCAAGCCTCTGGCTCTAACACTGCCTCGGTATCGACTGGTTCAGATACCTCATCAACGCTTTCTCCACACCCCCCAGCCACACCTAAAGCGGCTGCTCAAACACCACCCATCTTGAAGCCTGTTGTGAATTTCCAGACTTTTCGTGAATGGCGGCGACGGTGGACTGATTATGCTACAATGGTGGATCTCCAGAGCTTGTCACAGCCTAAACAACTTATTCAGCTGCGTATGTGCCTGCCTTTGGAAACACAGCGTATTTTGGTACATACGTTGCAGGTACCTCTGACCTCTTCGTTATCTGTAGAAGAGGTACTGGATATTCTAAAACGGCACATCAAAGGGCAGCGGAATGAAGCTCTACGCACGAGGGAATTGTTTAGCTGCAGACAGATGGAGGGCGAGACTTTTGATGCCTTTTATGTACGAGTCAAGAGAGCCTCAGAAGAGGTAGATATATGCCCAGGTAACAACCAGCAGTGCGAGGAGACCCAGTTGAATCAGGGGATCCTGCTGGGTGTTAAGGACGAGGAGCTTGTCCAACGCCTCACCTCCCTCGACTCTTCCTCTTCTCTTAAGGATGTTTTGACAATATGTCGCTCCTATGAGGCTGCCAGGTGTGCCACCTCTGCCATCCGAGCTCCCCCTACAGAGGTACGTGCTGTGTCCCGGTACAAGAAGGACAAGAACTCTACACCAACGCCTTCGCCCACCACGCCCACGCCCGGCTCCTTTTGTAACAACTGTGGTAAGCAGCACGGAACACAGGTGTGTCCAGCTGCTGAGTCTACCTGCAACAGTTGTGACCGTAAGGGCCACTGGTCACTCACAGTACGGTGCCCAGCCAAACACGTCCAGTGCAATGTGTGCGTTCGTCTGGGCCACTACGACAAGTGTTGCCCTATCAACAAACCCAAGGGACAGCGTCGGCGGAAGCAGCAACGCCCTTCCACCAGTGAGGGCCGCCCACAGTCGTCCACTCAGAAGCATGACGACCCTGGACAAGCTCGAGCCATATTAGGAAGGTGTACTCCCCTCGCGTCCCAGGACCAAAGTTCCCCAGCACATCAGCGTCATCATGACCTATGGCAGTGTGTCATCTCGTCTTCAGAGGTTGCCCGACACCGGCGTTGATGCTACAGTCATCGGTCCCCAGCATTTGCAATGTTTGGGGCTCTCTCCAAGTGATCTAGGACCGCCCCCCAAGGATCTCTGCTTCACGGCAGATGGTTCACGGATGGCCCCAGCCCTAGGTTCCCTCCAAGCACAGGTCACCTTTGGCAACAGGTCGTGTCAATCCTGGATTGATGTGCATAACGGTGTCCCGACTCCTTTGCTGTCCTACAGACATTGTCAAGAGTTGGCCATCATCTCCCAGGACTTCCCAAAACCTATTCTCGAGGTAAAACACGCCAACAGGGTGCACGAAGGGAGCAGCAACTACCCTGCTGTCGCTCTGCCCCTGCCTCTTGCCAGTGACACCTCTCCTTCGGATGCTCGGAAGTTTTTCCTGAAGGAATTCAGCGACGTTCTGATGACCAAGTCCGCTCTGGAATCCAAGCCTCTCAAGAAGATGGTAGGCCCCCCCATGAGGATCCACTTGAAGGACGACGCACACCCCTCGACTGGTTCCCCTGGCCTTCCTCGATGCGGTCAAAAACGAGCTGGGCTCCATGGTCGCCCAAGAAATTATTGCACCAGTCGGCAATGGCCCGTCTCCATGGTGTCACCCTATGGTAGTCGTCGCAAAACCCAAAGGTGGTGTTCTGATCACCACTGACCTCTCCAAGCTCAACAGCTAGGTGTCTCGCCCTGTGCACCCTTGTCCCACGCCCTTTGCAGCTATACGCAGTGTGAATCCGAAGGCGCGCTTCTTTACTGGATACTAGCAGATAGAGCTTGCCGAAGAAGACCGACCACTTACAACTTTCATTACCCCGCATGGACGTTACAGTTAATGCCGTGGCCCCATGGGATTCGCCGCTACAGGAGATGCTTTCTACCTTGGAGGTGATTTGGCTCTACAAGGTCTGGCAAACTGCATGAAAGTGGTCGACGACATACTCGTGTACGATGAGGATTACATGGATCACATCTGCCGCATCTACGAGGTGCTCAACAGGTGCCGGAAGCACGGCATCACCCTAAATGCCGACAAGTTTGTTCTGGCCAGCTCTTCAGTGGACTTTTGTGGGTACACCCTCTGAGGGAATGGTATTGCAGCTAACCCGGAGAAGGTCCGCGCCATCACGGATTTCCCCACCCCTGCTAACCTCACCTACTTGAGGTCCTTCATTGGTCTCGTCAACCAGTTAGCAGAGTTTTCGCCGGACATATCCGCAGCCGCCCAACGACTTCGACCCCTGATGAGCCCCAAGAGGACATTCCTGTGGACTTCCGACCACGACAAGGCCTTCCAGCAAGTGAAACAGGCCCTGTCTAGTCCACCTGTCCTCACCACGTTTGACGCAGCCTTGCCAACGGTTCTGCAGACAGATGCCTCACGCTTGTACGGCGTGGGATATGCCCTATTGCAGGATCATGGTGGAGCGCAGTTCCGGCTTGTCCAGTGTGGCTCGCGTTTCCTCTCTGACACCTAGATGCGCTACGCCACTATTGAGTTGGAGCTGTTGGCTGTGGTTTGGGCGATGTCCAAGTGCAGGTTTTACCTCATAGGCCTGCAACACTTTCACCTAGTGACCGACCATCGCCCGCTTGTCCCAATCCTTAACCACTACACGCTTGACGTCGTTGAGAACCCTCGCATCCAGCGTCTGAAGGAGAAGCTCTCGGCGTACATCTTCACAGTAGTGTGGAGTGCTGGTAAGGAGCTCTGCATCCCTGATGCCTTATCCTGCTCTCCTGTCAGCCGCCCTGCCCCAGAAGACCATGTGCTCGAATCCGACCTCGCTCTTTCCATCAGGACTGTGGTCACCCTACACGCCGTCCAATCCCTTCGTTCGGACCTGTCACCAGATGACGACAAGGAAGTGGAGGACCTTCGAACAGCAGCCCGAGATGACCCTTCCTACGTCCGACTCGTCGAGTGTGTGAGGAATGGATTCCCTAGCAACCGCTACGACCTTCACAACACCCTGCTCCCGTATTGGAAACTCCGCGATGAACTCTACTGCGACGGGGACCTTGTTCTGTACGGAGCACGTGTAGTTGTCTCTGCTGCCTCACGTCCCCACGTCTTGGCTCGCCTTCACGACAATCACCGTGGAGCTGAGGCCACCAAACGACGTGCACGACAGACTGTGTTCTGGTCCGGCATCGACTCCGACATCTCCAATGTTGTCCGTGCGTGTGAGCCCTGCCAAGTATTACAACCCAGCCAGCAGCAGGAACCCTTCATGAGTGACGACAACCCCACCCGCCCCTTTGAGCCTGTGTCGGCCGACTCCTTCTGTGTGTCAGGAAAGTCCTTCCTTGTTCTCGTCGACCGTCTCTCTGGTTGGCCAGTTGTCATCAAATGCGGTAATGACACGACGTCTGCCGCCACCATCAGCAAGTTCCGCCACTACTTCCGTGACGTGGGCGTTCCTGTGTGCCTGCGAACCGACGGAGGGCCCCTGTTCGCAAGCCAGGACTTTGCTGTGTTCGTTGACCGATGGGGAGTCCGGCATGTGTTGTAGTCGCCCCATTACCCGCAGTCCAACGGCCACGCTGAGGCTGCTGTCAAATCCCTGAAGCACCTCATCCTTAAGGTGGCCCCCATCTGGGAATATTGACTGCGAGGCCTTCGACCGGGGTCTTCTTGAACTCCGCAACACACCTAACTACACCGGACGCTCCCCTGCCCAGGTCTTGTATGGACGCCCCCTTCTTTCTTGTGTCCCTGCTCACCCTCAGTCCTTCTGCAAGGAGTGGTAGGCCAAGACAGAGGATTGTGATCGCCGAGCCGCCAAACGTGCTCATGATGTCGTCGCCCGCTAAAACGACCACGCCCGTCCTCTTCCCAAGTTGAGTGTTGGCACCCAAGTCCGTGTCCAGGACCCGACCTCCCAACGTTGGGACAAAGTGGGCGTAGTCATGGGTGTCGGTAGGTCACGGGACTACCAGGTGCGGTTACCGAGCGGTCGTGTGTGGTGGATGAACCGCCGTTTTCTCCTCCCCGTAACAACGCCTTCTGCTGACCCTGCCACCAGTGTTGAGTCCCATACCCTTCCCAGTGATCAAGTCCCTCGACGCTCAGAACGGATCCAAAAGAAAAGGTCCGCTCGAGACTTTGCTATGAGCGTATAGAGGGGGAGGGAGGTGTATGTATATTATGTATGCTGTATGTATATTATGTATGTGCTCCATTTGTATACATTATTTATTCAGCCTATCTAGCAGCGTGTGGCAATGTATTTTCCATGTCCCACACGCTTAATTAATGTGCCTGGCGACATATGGAAGCTGCTAATGTATCACTTGCCACATGTCGCCTGAAAGGCTAGTTGACCCCCAGACAGAGTAAGGAGAGCCACCTCGCATGTGTATCTCTGTTTGTCCAGTAAATAGAACCTACGAAAACCCTACAGGTGTTTGTGTTCGCTCCTGTAGATAGAACTTGGTACCCAGAACATATACAGCTCCACCTAGTTGAAGTCTACGGATTTGGTGGCCGTAGTGTCAAAACCTTCTCATCGTTATTGATTTTGTTTCTTAAATTAAGTCGAAGGTAATAGGTATGTAATTAACATACTCTAGTATTTAAACCAATAATAACATATATTACAGCACAGCATCACACGTTAGTCATTGTGGTAGATTATTTTAAATGTATAAGTGTCTTACTTGCTTTTATATATAAATATACTGAAGTTGTGCATTATACAGAAGACCCGACAGCAGCACCCTTTTCCACTACTTCCTAAGATGTCCCCACACACAACGCTTCCGTGACGCCTGCTGGACCACCACTTCACGACCCCCTGACGGAGACACGATGATCCTCCCCATACTGGCCAGATATTTTGTAAATAATATTGATTATGTGTTAAAGAAATATCCTTCCTTCCTTAGGCTTTAGTAAGTCCCTTTATAATATTTATACTGTAAATACTTGTCACACTTGCCAGACGTTTCTGGTGTCATTGTATAGGGGTACCTAGTGACAGCACTAGGATCCCGCTTCCTCTATCAAGGAATAAACAATTGAAATTGAAAAAAAAATGAATATACTGAAGTATTTTTCTTCTTTTCATGTACAAATATTTTAATTATTTTGCGAATAATTTATATCATTTACTGTAAGTGGATAAGCAAGGTTATTGTGTAGACTGATTTTTACATTCATTTAGAGTTGGCGGAACTTTATATTGACGTCCCAGTTTAGGCCTAATAGGCCCCAGTTTCAGTTAGGCCTACGTTAACTAACAAGCCATTAACCATGACTACAAATAGTTCAGGCGTGTCATCTAATAAGACAAACATTCTTCAGGTCTTACAGCGTAGCGATTGCATTCGCGAGTTTACGGCGTAAGATGATTACCGCGTAATGATAATTATAAGATCATGTGAGGATGCGGTGAAGCACATTCAAATAACAGGAGATGAAGAACGCAAATCTCTTGTACACGGACACATCAAAGAGGAAACTTATGCTAGCAAACATTTAGAAGCTAGTAGTCTTGCATATCCTACATATGAAAAGCTTAAGAAGGCACTCATTGGTCCTTTGAATTAGGATCAAAGCAAGGTCACTTGAATTGGATGTGTTACTCGCAGAA
Source organism: Homarus americanus (assembly GCF_018991925.1). Taxonomy (NCBI): domain Eukaryota; kingdom Metazoa; phylum Arthropoda; class Malacostraca; order Decapoda; family Nephropidae; genus Homarus; species Homarus americanus. The sequence goes on along the minus strand of NW_024734940.1, from coordinate 892,211 downwards.
GATACCATGACGTGTGTTTCGCTTGCTGGCGATGTTCATCAGGACATTATGGCTTATTTTCGTGGTTTGTCCTGAATGGACACGGAAGACAGAATGTCCTTGGAGAATTTTGCTCAGTTAATGGAATTTCTTTGTTTTCTTATTACAATTCGTGACCCAGTTTATAATCAGGCGAAGAAGAGTTATTACAAGCCCAACGATGATATCTTGGATTATGCAGCTAAGCTTGCTATTAAGTCATCACGCACTCCGCTAGCAAGGAGAGTAACAACTGTGGCGCCAGTTCAACAACGAGATCCCAAGAATTCGGCCCCAAACATGAAGCTACAGTTAGTATGCACACATTGTAAGAAGAATGGGCGTACAGTTGACTTTTGTTTCCAGCTCCAGCGTGGTAGTGCTAAAGTTAAGAGTAAACCAACTTCTCAATCAAGACAACGACTAGACCCACCTAAGGCTTACGCAGCAGCAGTTGCTTAGCCCAAGTCTGATTCAGACCGGCCAGCTGATGTGTGGTGTTTATACCATGAGTCTACCGCCCATACTACGGAGAAATGCAGAAATGCGCAGCACTTCGACGATGTAAGGAGATAGGGATTGATGTATCTCAGGTATCCAAACAACGTAAGTCGCATCGTCGTCGTTTATAAAAGAAGTCGGGGTAAGACCAGCGCCAGGATCAGACCGACGTGTGTTAGGTACTCCAGTACCAAAATACAATAACATTTCGGTTGCAGCCTCATTAATAGCAGCGCTGAGCAAACCGAAAGTGTTATCGGTTCCTGCGAGGATTGGGTCAGTCAGGCTGACCCTGGAAATTAATACAGGTGCATGCACGAATGTCATCTCGTTAACGTCCTATAAAGAACTTCAACGAAGATCCCCTCACCGAACATTTTTAATTCGACCTACGGACACTGATCTCTCGGGTGTTTCCGGTACGCAGCTGGACATAACAGAAATGGTAACATTGCCAATACGTTTTTCAAAATGTGGTGCATTCGTTTCTGCAGGTTTGTATGTAGTCCAGATCTTTCATTTACAAGCTAATGGATTAATAGGTCTTCCAACTCTTCAAGCCAACTTGATGGATGTTCATCCAAGTAAGCATTCTATCACTGTTAATGATATTTCCTACAGTGCTATGCGCAATTCAGAACCATTGCCTTCCGCAAGGATGAATGAGTTGTCCATTGTTTCTACTACGAGGAACATGGATCCTGAGTCAAATAGTGTTCATGACCTACAAACTTACTTACCCAGCATGATTGTAGTAGCAAAAGTTGGACGATTGTGCTTGCAGTTTTAACGGGAACTCTCCATATTTGGAATGAAGAAATCACCAGAGCGACTGTTCGCTTAACTCACGGGTACACGGGGAATAAAGTAGTCTTTCTTACGGAAACGTGCAGAGTTAACGGTCTATCATGTGAATCTACATTGAGTACGATTCGTCCTGGTGGTTTCACAGAAGTCAAAGTTCTCAACAGAACAGGCGCCCTAAGAAATTGAAAGAGGAGTGTTATTTGTGTGATTTTTTGGTTTATGAGAACCATGTTGCTTTACAGCCTACACAGTTTCCAATTGGTAGTGTTTCATCTACAATTAAGCAAACCAGACAGGAGAGGGTAGATCAAATATTACCACATATTCAGGTGATTGATCATCTCCAAGGCAAGACTCGACTCCTACAGTTGTTTGCCGCCTATAGAAACATTGGAGGTTTACCAGGGGAACAGTTACGTCACACAAATTTAACCCCACATCACATATCCTTAAAACCGGAAACACACCCAATTTACATACCAGCTTACAGACTACCACATAGCCAGTGCGCTTTAGTTCAGGACATGGTACAGGATATGTTAGATCAGGAGGTTAGAGCATTCAAAATCGCCTTTTAATAGTCCTTTGTTTTAGTCCCTAAGAAAGATGGAGGTTGGCGTTCAGTCTTTGATTTTAGGCAAGTCAACAAAAGTACTATCCCGGATAGGTATCCAATGCCTGTCCTGAGTGAAATTTTGCAGTCGTTATGCAAAGATAAAACTGTATTTAGCTACCTTGATCTGCTTAGCGGGTTTTGGCAAATTCCTCTTGACGAGAAGTCTCGAGAGATTACTGCTTTCAGTACTCCTTTGGGCCATTTTGAGTTTTTACGGATGCCATTCGGACTCCGAAATTCCCCACTAACTTTTCATAGACTGATTAACACTTTGCTTGCTGGTTTAATAGGCACCACAGTATGTGCCGACTTAGATGATTTAATCGTCGTCAGTAAAGATGTAGACAGTCATATTGACACACTAAATGAAGTGTTCCAAAAGCATTTTACGGCAGGACTAAAGTCAAACTGTCTAAGTGCGAATTTTTTAAATCTAGAATACAATTCCTTGGTCATGTAGTCGACGGAGATGGAATTCATACAGTTGATGCCAAAGTTAAAGCTGTAGCACAGTTCCCTCATCCTTCAAACATTGATAAGGTGCGTAGTTTTTTCGGTTTGTCGATTTCTTCCTCTATAACGAAGCTTCTTAAGAAGGATGCAATTTTTGTCTGGAATGCGGAACAAGAGGACAGTTTTATTGCATTGAAGAACGCATTTACCAATGCACCCGTCTTAGCATTCCCTGACTACACTCAGCCATTTACTCTGTGTACCGATGCCTCATGACAAGGCTTTGGCGCTGTACTCATGCAGCGAGACATAAGAGGTAAACATCGAGTGATTGCTTTTGCTAATCGAAAACTTAATGATGCCGAAACACGTTATTTAGTAATGCATATAGAAGCGTTGGTTGTTGTTTGGGCATTGAAGAAGTTTAAAGACTTAATTTTTTTTTATAAAATAACTGTTCACACTGATCACGTGGCAGTTACAGAGCTGTTCCACGGTAAGAATCTTTCAGGCAGATTCGAACCCGTCTTCCAGGATTTACCGGGACGTGCGAATGTGGTCATGGACGCCATGGATCTTTTGTGGTCTGCAGTTATTTATGCTCTAGAGTCGTGGGAGGAGACCAATCTTCCAAAGTTACCTCTTCTGTTCAGTGAATTTGAACTACGACGAGACATACTCCACCGATGCCTCATGACAAGGCTTTGGCGCTGTACTCATGCAGCGAGACATAAGAGGTAAACATCGAGTGATTGCTTTTGCTAATCGAAAACTTAATGATGCCGAAACACGTTATTTAGTAATGCATATAGAAGCGTTGGTTGTTGTTTGGGCATTGAAGAAGTTTAAAGACTTAATTTTTTTTTATAAAATAACTGTTCACACTGATCACGTGGCAGTTACAGAGCTGTTCCACGGTAAGAATCTTTCAGGCAGATTCGAACCCGTCTTCCAGGATTTACCGGGACGTGCGAATGTGGTCATGGACGCCATGGATCTTTTGTGGTCTGCAGTTATTTATGCTCTAGAGTCGTGGGAGGAGACCAATCTTCCAAAGTTACCTCTTCTGTTCAGTGAATTTGAACTACGACGAGACATACTCCATCGCGTCAAGCAGACGACTGAGGGTATAGTTACACTAATTGTGGTACCTAATACACTTCGAGCAACCATTTTAACATTGTATCACAATACTCCCCAAGCAGGTCACCCTGTGTCGTTACAAACGACTGGCGGAGGTCAGAAAGAAGTATTTCTGGACTACAATGAAAAAAGACATTGAGCAGCACACTGCTAGGTATCTGTCGTGTGCTCAGCATAAGGGTACTACAAGGTCACCGTTTCTAATTCTACAGTATCCTACACCAGAACGTCTACTTGACACAATCGCTATCGACTTGTTACAACTTCCGAGGAATTATCAAGGATCCTCGTACGTTCTAGTGTGTGTGTGTGTGTGGATTATTTTTCTAGATTTGTGGTTTTAGTCCCACTAAGGAACAAAACAGATGAATCTGTAGCTTTCGCCCTAGTTATGCACCTCGTATGCCCGTTTACTACTCCCAAGGTTCTTTTCTCCGATAACGGATTAGAGTTCAAGAATCAGCTAGTAGCACAAGTTTGCTCCCAATGTGGCCCTGTCGATAAAAACAATCGTCAAATCCTAGAGATTCTTCGTCCTATCGTGAATCAAATGCAAAATGCATGGGAGGATTGGCTACCGCAATGCGCAGCAAATCACCCTATTATATTTTTTACGGGTATTGACAAACGTCTGCACTATGACGTATTTACTGGTAAACCAAACCGCGTCTACAATGTTGATGATTTTGCGACAAAGCAAATCATCGTATTTACAAATATTCATTGGCAAATACGGAAACATTTAGTAGCGCCACGCGCTGAAATGATTTATAAGCAACATAAACAGGCTAAGCGTACAACATTAGAAATAGGTGATGGTGTTATGTAAAGAAAACCTGAAAGGATCTCCAAAGTTTCGCCCAAGTTTGTGGGACCATTCCGCATTATTGCCAAAGAAGCGGGTAAAAAATTAACATTTTGAAACCAAATACTGAAACGTCAGATGTAGCACACGTGGACAGACGTAGAAGGGTCCATCCTGAATTACTCCCCAAGAATGTTAATGATGTCTCAGACAAAATTGGTCAAACAGTAAGCGCATCGAGTACACCGAGTGTGAATAATGATTATCGATTAAAGCTACGTTCTAAGAAACAGTATTAAGATGCATCATTTTTTTTTCTTTTTTTACAGTATGGCATGGATGATCCTTTTAATGCTCCTACTCTTTTGTGTCACCACCATGTTGATGGATACATCAAGGAAGTTCTCAAGCCAGGTGCTCTTGTTGCACCTTTGGGACGAGTTCTCAATGTTGAGGAGGTTGTGAACATTAAGTATGAGCTGCACGGACTGCTCAAGCTTCCACGCCAGATGGAATCTATTGATACCCAACTGCAGACAGATATGACCGTCCTTGATGAGCTAAGTAAGAATGCTATCAGTTCGATAATGGTATCACAAACTATTAATGTTCAGCTACTTCGTCCCAAGACTCTTCACTAGACCATCATCGAAGCTGGACGTTCTATTCCAGCATCTCAGGATGATCTTGCAAAGAAAGTTCTTTCTCAAACGGGAAGAGAGCGAAGATTGTTAAATTTTGTTGGTCTCTTGCAAAGCATTTTATTTGGCACTGCGACTGCCGAAGAAGTAGCTAAATTAGGAGACCGTATGAACATTGTCGGCCGAGACGTTCTTAAACAAAATCGTGTTTTAAATCAAACTTTTCATGCAATTAATGATCTGGAATCAAAAGACAATGAGATTATTTCTGAGTGTAACCATTTATCTAGGGTTGTTTATAATTTAATGAATTCTCTGCCTACAATGGATTGGCTCCCTTTCCTTTTCTGAGTATTTGCATGCTGCAGAAACTTCAGCTCAAGCTTTATTTAATGATAAAAACGAGCTAATCTCATGTATTGTAGATGCAAGGTTAGGGCGTGTGGATTCACAACTTTGCCTGTGCATATTCTTCTTGAAGCTTTACAAATAGCCACGATCAATAATCAGTTAACTCCTATTTTTACAGAACATGAGCTCGAATATTAATACCCTCTGTTCGAGTCAACGGTCACGCACGATGCTATTCTCATCCACATACCTATGCTAGCGCAAGGCAAATTTTATGCATGGCATTTAGAACCTTTCCCTTTGTATTCTAAAGACATAATGTTTATGCTAGATAAGCCAACCAAAGTTTTGTTAATAGATGAAGCTTACTCCTTATTGGCAGTTGATGATCTGAGGGTTCTATCACGGTGTAAATCGTCATATACGAGTATACATTTACACGTTTGCCCAGCCTATATCTTCTCGTTTATTCCTGCTGATGAAGGAATATGTGAATTGGCGATTATTCAAACTAATGTTCACAGCGTGTTAAAACAATGTCAGTATACGCCAATTGAAAAAAAAATACTCTTTCATGCACATCTACATAACTCGCAACATTTTTCTTCCCTGAAGAAACTAACGTCATTTTACGGTGCCAGGGTGGTGGTAAGCAATTAGTTGTGAAAGGTTATTTTAAGGCTTGCCTACTGTTTGGTTTCTCTTCGTTCATGGCGGGGTAAGTAAACACATACTAGTTCTAGCTGTTGCTTAACCATCCCCATGCAACACTTGTAGTTTGTCACTGTAATCCTTATAAGCCATTCCAGATGGGTATTGGTCAATCCGTTACTTTGTTTTCCCTTCACTATGTTCATTGTTGAAAATATTATTTTACATGTATATGGACTGACAGAAAGACATCACTTTCTGTCACACAGTTCTTCAAAGCAGGGTAGTGTGTGTCAAGGACCATGTTCAAAAAGAGGTAGACACCTGTTGTAAGTTCAGCTTTCAGGATGTCATTTGTCTGCAGTTCAAGTATCTCACATTCCACTTGTTAGGAGCCGTCCGTATTTGGTAGCATAAGTAACTATGTTTTCTATATATTATTGTAAATATTCTTTTATTATTTCAAAACTTGATCTGTGTATTATTTTATTGTTTTATGCACTCTTATAATTGGGTGATAAAGTACCATGTTATATTTAGGATGATATTTATGATTGTAAGGGTACGTGTTAGGAATGCTGGGTATATAGATGTTCTTTCGTTTTGAGGTTGACTGCCGGGGGACGTGGAACGGCTAGAGTCACTAGACCAAGGAAAGTATAAAGGAGGAAGTGGGTCTTAAAGCTACTTGATGTACATCACCGCGGTGCGCACGCCTGGCCACTAGATGGCGGTGATTATATGGCCGAAAAGTTGTGTCGGTTGTTTGTTTTGACTTAACCGCTGGGCATGGTGACTTTTGAAACTGAAATTAAAATACTTTATTGACAATAAAACTATTACATCATAAGAACAGGGTAGAATACTACTCCCACCCTCACCCTTCCGGGGCTTAAAAAAAGTTATAAATGTTTTAACAATACAATAATTATGAAGGTTCCAAGTGTTCCATGAAGAATGCAGTGATGGGTAGGGAAACACCGGGTAACACTGAAGTCCATTTATTAACGGATAGGAGAAATACAAGTGGTGACTAGCGTGTGCCATGCACGGCCCACAGAGTCAGACTGAGACTGCCTTGCCATATGGCAGCCTCGGGGCAATGTTGCCACATAACACGTGCAGTGTTGCCACGTAATTATATACATAGGTGCTATCGGCACAGTAGCTTATATACAAGGTTGCTACTCGGCATAGTAGCTTAGATACATAACCTACATCTCCCTCCCACCCCTCACGCTCATAGTCTTTGTCTTGAGCGGACTTCTTAGTCCTAAGTCGCTCCGAGCGTCGAGGTGCACTGTGGGGCGGATCCTCGTGAGCTGTAGGGGACTCGTCCTCGGTCAGGGCACCAATCTCCAGTGGCTGAAGAGGGCGGGCACGGTCGTCATACCGAGCCTTGGCGTCCTGGGCACGTGAAGAGGCG